>NC_056733.1:1622556924-1622671924 GCF_019279795.1 Protopterus annectens | reverse complement strand
TATGGAGCTGCAAACCTTGGGGCACCAAGTACTAGCAGAGAGACATCTTTTGGATTGTACCAGTTTATATGAGCCCCTACTTTAATATTTTTTTCTCAAATGTAGTATATACGCATCATGCACATGTTTATATGTGTGCCTGTCTGTCCTAATTTGTGTGCATGTGTTTGTGTGCAAAATAATCTTCAGGTTTTGGTTATTGTTAATAAGATTGCTCTAGAAGATACTAGGCTCAGCCTGAGGTAGGTGAAATCATGGAGTGCTAGAGGAAATAACTTTGATCTGTAGCTATACAGTGTAAAGGTTATTTGGATATGGTAGGTATTGAGTAATACTCAAGGCAGCTGTGTGTATTTACAATAAAGTCTTAAGGCTAAATATCCCTTGGATTTTATTTGATGGTCAGTGGTGCAGATTTGGTAAAGGTGGATGAGTTTAAGTACTTGGGATCAACAGTTCAGAGTAATGGTGAGTGTGGAAGAGAGGTGAAGAAGAGAGTACAGGCAGGGTGGAATGGGTGGAGAAGAGTGTCAGGAGTGATTTGTGACAGACGGGTACCAGTAAGAGTGAAAGGGAAGGTCTACAAGAGGGTAGTGAGACCAGCTATGTTATATGGGTTGGAGACGGTGGCATTGATGAAAAGGCAGGAGTCAGAGCTGGATGTGGCAGAGTTAAAGATGTTAAGATTTGCACTGGGTGTGACTAGGATGGACAGGATTAGGAATCAGTATATTAGAGGGTCAGCTCAGGTTGGACAGTTTGGAAACAAAGCAAGAGAGGCGAGATTGCGCTGGTTTGGACATGTGCTGAGGAGGGATGCTGGGTATATTGGGAAAAGGATGCTAAGGATGGAGCTGCCAGGTAAGAGGAAAAGAGGAAGGCCTAAGATAAGGTTTATGGATGTGGTGAGAGAGGACATGCAGGCGGTTGGTGTGAAAGAGCATGATGCAGATGACAGGAAGAAATGGAAAGAGATGATCCGCTGTGGCGACCCCTAATGGGAACAGCCGAAAGAAGATGATGGTGTAGTTCATGAGACCTCATGCCCTCACCATCAGAAATTACTGTATACTAATGATGTGTATGTAAATCTGTAGTAACTACACATGACAACATATATTGAATTTTATTCCACAGCTGTACTTAATAGTAAATAAAGGGAACTTTCATCAAATGAAACAGATTTTGAAGAATTTTTCTCCAATACTGTTTTCTTACATACTTAAATGTAACAAGCTGTCAGATGGCAGTAGGATCTCTCATCTCTTTTACCTGATACCATGGGGGTCCCCCAGGGCTCAGTCTTAGGTCCTCTTCTTTTTAGTATTTTTACCAACAAACTTCATACTGCTACCCACCTTGCCACCGTTGTTCAGTACACAGATGATTCCACAACCATCTGTGCTGCACCCACCCTGCAACAATTCGAAGTAATAACACAACAGTCCTTCTCAGCTGTGGAATCATGGCTATATAACTCACAACTGATTCTTAATCCAACTAAAACTAAGCTTATGCTGCTTCATCCTGGTAAATCCCAAGAGTCCCCAGATTCATTTCATATATATTCCTCGGGCAATACTAATATAGCAACAGTTTGCAAACTAAATTGTTAGGTGTAATAATTGACAACAACATGAAATTAGGCAAACGCCTATCACAATCCATCAAAACCAATCAAACTTTTCCTCACTAGTGCTGCAAGAGAAGCAATTGCTAGAATCCATCTACTCTCTACCCTATTATATGCCTCCCCTATTTTCAGCAAGTTAAAGAAAACAAATTTAGTAAAACTTGAGGCTTGCTAGAATAAAACAGCTTAGTTTGCAACAAATTCCTGTCATCGAACCACCACTGCTCAGTCTTACAACAACTCAAGCGGTTAGAACTACCCACTACTTGACCTTCACTCAACTCATTACTGTCCACAGACTGATTCACCAACTAGACAAATCCCCTGCTCTCCAACAACTGTTCCATCCCTATACGAACACTAGAGTCATATGTTCCTCAAATAAATCTCTTTACAAATTTCCAAATTCAACAATAGTGCTGACGACTCTCATTACTCCAACTATATTTCCAAAATTTGGGTTGCTATACTATAGTCTATCTTAACTGTTGCTAACCTAACTCACTTCAAAAACTACTTAAGGACTGCCTGAGTAACAACTGACATTGCTCATGCTCCACCCCTGGCTGAATCCTAATTTTCATACCTTTTACCTTTTTCTAATCTACAGTCCATCCACTTTATGTCCAGTGTATGTAAATATTTACTTATTTCCTACTTACCGCTCCCTACTTCCACACCCCCCCTCACACCTCACAAATAACTAATCTAAAACTACCCTTCCTATTTTTACCCCGATATCCTTATCATGCACTCTTTCCTCCAACATCTTACTTAACCTACCCACCTTTCCTTTATGCAGTATCCGCACATTCTACTTCTGCTAACTAAAGTACCTCTTACTCCCTCCATCTAGTCTGTAAATATTCTTTACTCTTGGCCACCTATGCCAGTTTCTAGTCTGCAGTTTTGGGTTTACACTGTTATGTGTTTATTTGTTTGCACATTGGTCATCAATGTGAAATATTAGAACTCTTGAGACCTTATGTCTGTATTTTTACTATGCAAGATGTTTTGATTCTCACTATTTAAGATAATAGGTCCTTTAACCTATGTGAAATCAGGATTTATACTTCATGTCCTATTTTAAGGATACTACTTAATGTAAATCTGTGTAATTTTAGCACTTTTTGTAAATCTTGCACTTTGTAAAAAGATGAGATGCACGAAACTCCTCCGTCCCTCGAGAACACCAAAATAAAACTCCAAGTTGCCAAAATGTAAAACGAACAAAATTTATTAGGTTTAAGCTTCTCCCAAGCTTTTCGTCGGTTACAATACATCAACTTCCTCAGAAAACTGCTAAGAGAAATAAAAGCCGAAACAATGTCACTCGATCACTACCCTTTAAAGACCCGCGCATCTTTTCTGTAGAAAAATATACAAAATATCATTGAATAGATATAAAAACTCCTCAAAAACATTATATTAATCAGAAAAAGTACCCGACTGATTAAAAACATATAAATATAGTAGATGTTACTTATTTGATGAGCCAGCATGTTGTTAAATTTAATGAATGTAAATGATGGAATTTTAATGTCACATCATGCAATGAATGCAATAAATCAGAATAAAAATAAAAGTGAAAATAAACCATCAATAACCCCTGGGTACTTTACTCATCTGATGCTACTACCGACTACAAAACAACTGCTACCGAAAGCTACTGTACAATCAAATAAAAAACTATCCTATTTGTTATTGTATGTATATTTATAATTAAAACTATTATCTATATTTTACTTGTGTATGTATGCCATAATGAAAATCAATAGGTACAATAAATACTATCTAGTTAAACTCTTGAGTTTCAATATACATGATATAGATAATCTGTCATTGATGCCTGGATAATGGCACGCATCCAGTCTAAGTTGCCAAACCAATTCTCTCCCTTCGAGGATTAATGAATCAGCTCCCCCCCTGCCATCCGATCGAACTTGGTTGATGGCTAGGAAGGAAAATGAATGTAAAGGATTTTCCTTTACATGCTTTGCTAAAGCATTTTCCACCTTACCCTTCCTAATAGCATATAGATGCTCATAAATACGCTCCTGTAATTTTCTGTCGGTTTTACCGACATAGAAGACTGGGCAGTGGGAACACTTAGCTATGTAAACAACTCCTGTACCAGAACAATTAAACCTACCATGTATTCTGTATTTAGACTTCCTTATAACAAAGGATGACCCCACTGGTATGTGCTTACAATAACGGCACATATTGCATTTAGACATGCCTGCTCTTACTTCCAGGGACGTGGCCTTAGATTCCAGAATGTTTTTGAGGTTTTGACCCCTTCTGAAAACTATTTTGGGGTATTGTATACCATTCTCCCTGAATAACCCCTCCTGCATAATGAAACTCCAGTTTTTTTGTATGATAGAAATAATGGCCTTCACATCCACATTGTAAGTTAGGATGAAGCTACAAGGATGAAACGTCTTGGCTATTGGATTGAGTGTACAGTTGGCCTCACGTGTTTCGAAAGGGTTTAAGATAGGCGCATAAAAACCAGACACCCGCTTGTTATGGACTTCACTAATTACGTCCAAAATCAGACCTGCCGGATAACCTCTTTTGAGGAAAAGACCCTCCATGAATTTACATTCGTCATAGAAGTCACTATCTCTAGTCACCATTCTTGCAGCTCTCACCAATTGGCCCTCTATCTTAACTGTTGCTAACCTAGCTCACTTCAAAAACTACTTAAGGACTACCTGAGTAACAACTGGCATTGCTCATGCTCCACCCCTGGCTGAATCCTAATCTTCCTACCTTTTACCTTTTTCTAATCTACAGTCCATCCACTTTATGTCCAGTGTATGTAAATATTTACTTATTTCCTACTTACCGCTCCCTACTTCCAGACCCCCATCACCCCTCACAAATAACTAACCTAAAACTACCCTTCCTATTTTTACCCCAATGTCCTTATCATGCACTCTTTCCCCCAACATCTTACTTAACCTACCCACCTTTCCTTCATGCAGTATCCCCACACTCTACTTCTACTAACTAAAGTACCTCTTACTCCCTCCATCTAGTCTGTAAATATTCTTTACTCTTGTCCCCCTGTCAGTTTCTAGTTTGCAGTTTTGGGTTTACACCGTTATGTGTTTATTTGTCTGCACATTGGTCATCAATGTGAAATATTAGAACTCTTGAGACCTTATGTCTGTATTTTTACTATGCAAGATGTTTTGATTCTCACTATGTAAGATAATAGGTCCTCTAACCAATGTGGTCAGGATTTATACTTCATGTTCTATTCTAAGGATACTACTTAATGTAAATCTTTGTAATTTTAGCACTTTTTGTAAATCTTGCACTTTGATATATCTTGCATTGTATTTCTGAGTGATTGTTATTTGTAAATTGCTCTGGAGCTTTTCTCCCCAGGCCTCTGCTGAAAATGGGCCCTGTTTTCAGTCGGACTTTCCCGTGAACAAATTTTAAATAAATAATTAAATAAATTCCTATGATTCTGCTCCAAGCCCCAGTTATTAATTGCCGTTGTTTGAATTCAAATTTTGAAATCATCGTGTTTTCTGGAACTAGTGCTTTTGGCCTGTTCACTGTAGCTAAACACTGATTTGTGACATGGGCTTGAGTCTGGGCTGCTTGTAAGTAGCAGGATGTCCAATCTGCCAAGCTTAAAATGCTGTAAAAGAAAAGATAAGGAATAGAAGATGGAAGGAGTATATATGAGCTGAAAAATAGAGGAGATTATTGATGACACTAAGTTACTAATCTGTGGCCAGTTCTCTCAGCTGCAGATTTAAAAGCTCTGTTGTTGTTACTTTCAATTATTTTAAACCCGTATGGGGTAGTGGTCTGATGAGTGACAATCCACATGTAAATATGTATTTCACTTCACCAGCTTTGTGCCAGTTGTACATTCATAGGGCGTCTGAAAAATATATTTTGAAAATAATACTAAAACAACATCAGTGGGCTGACTTTGTAGCAGAAAAGGATGAAGCCATGACTACAGCCCCAGTGAAGTAAATTCATTTAGCAACCATAACATGGAGAAACTGGCCTGGGAGATAAGGAAGGAAGTAGCCAGTTTATATATTAGATCTCCAGAGCACTACTTTGTAAGCTTGTCAGTAGAGCACAAAGCACAAGTATCACCCTGGTATCTGCTATTAAACTTAACTTATACTCCTTCCTTTTTACCTCCAGAACAGCCCTTCAAGTCCCTTGAAATAATTCACTTCAGGAAGAAAGAATACCTTCTCATTCACTGTACCACAGCACTGGGAATCATGTCTCCGCAAGTTAACTTCAGTCCTCCCCCAAATCCCACTCTGAATACAAATAACATGTTCCAAAGACAGGTAAAAGTGACTGTTTCCATAACAACCCAGTCACCTGATATACCATGCCTCATTTAGTTGTGTATTTTTTTTGTATTTTTGTTTTTATTTTTCTTTCTTTAACATTGTTACCATACTAACACTCAGTTGATTTCCAACACCATTACTCTTCCCTGCTTTATTTACTACACTACCCCTCTTAACTACATTCATGTGTACATATACAAAGTTATGATTTCTGCTATTACATTAATTGTTCTAGCTAATCACCTTTATTATGTTTGTTTGCTGTTTTTCATATTTTGACTTTACTGACTTACTTTGCGCATTGTTAGTTTGTAGCAAACAGTCCTTGTCTACTCTGGTAGTTACGTTTAAGTAAATAAATACACATTTCAGAACATACTTAAGTTTTTGTCTTCTCAGTATGTGACACTTTGCTCATACCACACGTGTGTAATGCACCGCAAATTGTGATATTTTGTTTGTTAAGAAGGCCCTACGATTGAAGCTAGTATGGTATCATCTTGTTTTATCAGGGAGGTGTGGGAGTCCAGTAAGCAAACACTTCTTTTGTATGCAGTTGTATGCATGCAGGGAAAGCTCACCTAGCAGTTGTGCAACTTGGAAGGCAAACAAAGTGTTTACTTGGTGATTTGCACTTACAGGCGAAGTATGAGTGGGGCTGGATTTTGATGACTGAGGTTTCCATGTCTTGCTTTGTAGCATGTCTTATAAGCCTTCTCTCTGTTGAAGAAATGAAAGCCTGCCTACTTCTTGGAAGGAAAGGATGCCTGTGATAAATAAAGCATAAATGAGACAAACTTGGGTTGTGATGATCTTGCGTAGTCAGTAACCCACATCTTAAATTAGGAAATTATTTCATTAACTACAGATGCTTAATATCTAAACAAACTGAATAATCGGTACCTAAATCTGAAGTTTTAACTCAAATTAAAATGGACAGCCAAAATAGTAAAACAAAGCATTTTACTCCATTTAATCCACACAATGCATGCACATTTCATATGGAATTATTGGATACACACTATCTGGTGACTGCGTCTTTCACTGCCTGATCCACCCCAGTTCTCCTGCCACATCACAATGAATAAACAGATAAGAATCTGGGAGGAAATACTGACTGATGTTCATAGCCCTTTTTCTCATTGCAAAACAAGCTGGAGGTGGAAGGCAAGTTCTTGCTGGCCTTATGTAAACAAAGCTCACAGCTGCCTTAGGTTTGCAGTGGGGGGTGGGATGGAATGTTAAGGAGCAGTAAACACACCACCTAACTTCTGAATAGAGCTGTGGGAGTAAAGCATGCTGAGTAACTACCATTTTTTTTTTATTTAAATCAGTCTTGAAATAATGTTCCAGCATGTAATAATGCACTGATGACATAGCACGCCAGTCATATTCAAAAATGTTATCAAAAAGAACAAGTTCAGAGTTTCATAGGTAACATTCATTCACTAATTGATGCATAATAGGCTTACAAAAATTGAGGAACAGACTTGCAGCTATAAAATTGTCAGAAACCTGATTATAGCCATGCTTAAAACAAGGATGCACATCAGTTTATCTACATAGTCAGCATCCTGAAGGTACTGTCCTTTCCTAAAAACTGGACTCTAAAACTTATAGTATTTTCTACTCCCAACGTCTCACAGAACTGTGTATTTTTTTCATCAAGTCACAGAACAAGTAAGTTGTGCTGGAAACAGCAAGTTTGTAACTACAGTGCTTGTTGGTCTCCAGTAAAGCGACTAAATTACTACAGCATTCTGTACATTCATGCTGTTTGATAGTTGGTCAGCATTTCTAGGCTTGGAGCAAAGTGTGGATGACCCAAGTTCACAGGTATGAACACATTTTCAGAACCTAGCTGAAAGGAATACTTGCATATGGGCTTGCTTGCCCACATAAAGAAATCTATTATGTCTGTCTCACATGATATTTGTGCTGTAGATCCACAAAAAATGGTAGCAAATATTCTGTTAATTTCTAAATATTTACCCATTCATTGCATTACAAATGAGTCTGTCATCTTGCAGATACTGAGGCCCAACTAGATTTTCTCTAGCTTCCTGTCTCACTTCTCTTCATTCTTCTCTCACCTTTGTGAAGTGTAGAAACCTGTCAACTCCTCTACTTTCTCAAACTACTAGATCTTTTTTCCTTACTCTTTTAAATGGAATAAGGCAAATGATCAAGGCAAAGTTTATTGGGATAATTAAACAAATCTGTTTTGCTAAACTGCTTAATCAATCCCCTCTCCATACCCATGGAAATATAATCTACCAAGAGGCTCTATGACTCTGATGTCATATTTAGATGACAGGATATGGTGATTCTTCTCCCCTTAAGTGGGAAGTCTTGGGAGTTCCACCTGCTTAGAAGTTGTTTGGCCAAATATCAAGTACATCTGGTGAACCATGTTTTGCTAAGAGATATTTGGCTGTCTATATGGGAGACTTTGTTAAAGAGGTGATATCTCTTTCATAATTCATATAAATATTAAGTTGTATATGTACCTTTAAGGTACATTTTGTTTACTCTTTTATGATTCATAAAATGAAGGCAGACATATACAAACAATACATATCTGATCTATACCTTCTTTCTACAGCAGTTTCATTGAATATATTGCTTATCTTTATTGTCTCATATACTTACTTCTGTGTGCCATTTATTATTGAATTTCCTTGTTTGTTGCTATGTTCCACACAGTGGCTCCTTCTGAACCTACCCACCATCCTGTTCAACAAGTAGTAAATAAAAAGTGTGGTCATATGTATCAGAAGCTTTACACTCCCTAATTTTAGAAGGCTGTGGGCAGGCCCATTTAGTGCTATTGATTTATCCACCTTCAGTTTGAAGACTTCTTTCAAAACCCACTCTTGTATGAAAGCACTGTTGTCACTTCATGTAATGTTTCTCATGCTTGGCTTCAATATCTCATATTCTCATACATGAATAGTGTTTACCATCATTGATTTGCTTGTTACATTTTGAACATGCTACCTCCCCTCCCCTAAGTCGCAGTAAGAATTATTTAGGTTTGTATGTATTTGTATTGTTCTTGTAAAACACCTGTTTTTGTAACCTGATCATATTTTGTTCGTAGTGATAGTTCTTCTTTTGACTTCTGTCCCTGCTTCATTCTATGTCTGCTTTTGGTTTTGCTCACTCTCTTTCCCCTTCTACTCCTGTGCTTTCAAATTCTTCCCATATGCTACCATTTTCACTTAAAAATTTCTTGACATATTTTCAACTCAACCACACCTAGTAGCTGTGGAATGTTAGACCTCCAGTGACCTTGCTATATTCTTAGATGCCTGAACATCTTCTGAAAAATCAACTTAAAGAAAATAAGCAAAACAAATGTAACCATCTTGTAGACTGAAGGTACCTAACTTTTGAATTTTACCCCAGCCAACTTATCTTGTTATTCCATAGTCGATCTGTAAACAGTATCTGATGATATTTAATATATATTTAATCCCTGTCAATGTTTTACCTTTTTTGGAATGTTGTGAACTTTGTTTACCTCCTGCAGTGCAGCCCTTTGGGTTGTTATAGCTTCAGATCATTGGACACTATCCATAGCATCTTTTTTCTTTTTTTTTGACAGTGTAAGTTAGGTTATACCAGGTTGGGTCTTCTCCTTTTCTCCCATACTTCCCCTATCAGGGGTCTCACTATTATGCTTTATGGTCCATCAGAAGACTTTGTTCATAGGTTCATAGGAGGTTATTAGGCTATTGGCCCTAGGGCCTTTATAAGCCTAGCCATGTTATACCATTGCTCCCTGACTGACCAAGTTGTATGGTCTATGTTTGCAGCATGAGTCTATGATCAGCACCGACTGCCCTTATCCAAGACAGATCTAGATTACACCCTGGGATAAATTTACGGTATCCCATCCAGTTGTCTAAGTTATGCTTAAATAGGGTCATTAAGGAACTCTAGTTTACATGAATTTGGAGTTTGTTACAGAGGAGTGGCATTCTCTGAGAGACGTATCTGTCTCTCCAGCATGTCCTGTTAATGTCGCAGGCTGGGTTAAGATCCGTAGAGTGAGTGAATCTTGTCCCACTTGACTTGTGGATGTGTAGCATTTCCATTAGGGAAGGGTCCAAGACTGCTGTGTAGGCCAGGCACAAGTTCCCACAAGTTGCCTTTCAGCAGCCTATAAGATGCAGAGTACAGTGACAGAACCTTCAGTCTGTCCATGTAGATCATGTGTTGAAGGCCCTAAATTTCTTGGTAAGAAACCTCTGAGGTTTCTCTAGCTGCTGCAGGTGTCTGGTGAGGTACATACAAAAGGGAGCATTGTACTCTTATTAATGGTCTGATGAGGGATGAGTACAGGGGAGTTATAACATCTTTAGCTCTGGATGCGATGCCCCTACTTATGAGATGTGCAACATAGAATGCCTTCCTTACCATTGTGGACATGTGGTGATTGAAGTTAAGGTTGCCATCAACCTGTTTTCCCACAGGGTTTGGGCTAAGGGGGTACTGTTAATATTGTAATTATCAGGGACTTCCCCTTTGCTAAAAGGGATGGTAATGCATTGTTTTGTGTTTAGCTAAGTCTGTGGCTTTCGCAACAATCATTTTTCTGTGTAACCCCTTTTTGTAATATGTCAGCATTGTTGGAGGACTCAGTGATTGCACCTACTTTGCAGTCATTGGCGATCTTGGTAAGCTACAGCCATCTATTTTCACCTGGATTTCTGAGAAATAGATTCCAAATAGTAGGGGGCCCAGCACAGATCTTTGTGGTATACCACTGATAACTGGTCTGCTGGTAGAGGTGGAATCCCCAACTTTGACTGTATGCATTCTATCGGTGAGCCAGTTAGCTAACCATCTAGTGCCATATGGGTTAATTCCCAGCTGGGTGAGTTTCTCAATGATGCCTCAATGGGGGATTGTGTCAAAAGCCTTGGGTAAATCAAGATAGGCTGTATGTATTGTTTTGCCTTCATCCAAGTTTTAGTGACATTCTCAAAGATGTCCACCAGGTTTAATAAGCATGAGACATCCTTAACGAAGCCAAATTGGGTCAGGTCAAGAGTTTGAAGGTCACCTGACTCTTTTTTGATAAAAGTCCATGATTCTTTCCATGGCCTTGCAGATAAGGCTGGTTAGGCTTATGGGTCTGTAGTTGCCATGGACGGTTGATGGACCCCTTTCATCCAAGGGCATTACTGTTGCTGTTTTCCACTCTGCTGGGACAAAGCAAGTAATAAGACTGTGATTGAAGAGAGTACCAAGTGGTTCCACTAGAGCCTGCTTTAAAACATTTAGTAGGCAGCCTGGGATGCTATCCGATCTCATGCAGCCTGTGTTTTTTGGCCATGGAGAGTGTGGTTATGACCTGTTCTTTGGAGATACTAGGTAGAGGACTGGTGACAGGTATGCTTTGAGTTATGTCTGGTGGGGATGGAGGTGTTCAAGTTTGTGCCAAATCTGTTTGCTAGCAAGTTGGTGATGTGCTCAGAGTCAGTATGAGTGTTACTGTCCACTACCAGTTCAACACAAAGCTGGGCCTTCCCTTTTAGATTTCTGACATAGCTAAAGAATGCCTTGTGATTATCCTTAGGTAGGGATGCGAGTTTAGTTTTGTAATTGACAGTATACTCCATTTGTATGGGGAGTTCTACATTGCTCCATTTGAAACCTGTATGCTTCATCACTCTGTGCATTGTTGCAGGGTCAGGGAGTATTATCTTTGCAGCAGTTGAACCTTCTGACTTTAGAGCATACATTTATGTCTCAAAGTCTAGGGTATCGTGAGGACTCTACACCCTTCTTTTTTTACTCCCATTTTATTCTCTTTCTTTGGGATTGAGATGATCTTGCCCAGGCTGACTCTGATTCTGTCAGGTTGTTGTATCATGTTACTCAATGGCGTTTGAGATAATTCACTGCTGGCTTTTCACATTCATTTTCACTGAATTTTTCTGTCACTGGTTTTGCACCTTATGTTGCCTTCAGGGTCAGAATGACTCCATTGCTGTCCTGTTAAGTGTTTCCTTTTATCCTGATATGTCTCAGTCTTGCTTAATTTCCATTTCCTGTTTGCTACTGAAGAGTCCAGTCACTGACCTAGTACTTTTCTTTATATTAGGCCCAGGCTGAATTTCTCTCTCTGTCAGGCCATTGGGAGATTTATCAATGATTCCTTTTGGCCTTTGTCTGTGAGCTTGAGGGATATCTTTTACTTTAATGGTCGTCCATCTCTGGCTTTTTACTTTGCTGTATGTTATGTTTAGTATTACTTGGACACAGCAACTTACTGCTCTTAGGCTGAAGATTTTTTTCACATTTATTCACAGAATGCACATTCTGGCCTTAATAACTTCCATTCTTCATCAATAAATACTATTTATCCCCCTTATAAACATGTTTCTTTCACTCTGGCAGTCAGTTGGATGTGAATTAGATCCTGATACTTTTGGTTGAGGATTAGAATTAGCCTCCTTTTTCCATATGAGGCAGTTGTAGGTCAGATATCTCCATTTCAGTTCTTCTGGAAATCCTTTTTATATATCCCCCACCTATAACCGACCCTCACCAATGGCTCTACTATGTGCACCCATCTGGCTCATCCATTTTGCCAGGGTTGAAACCAGGTGGGAGCCCTATGGCCCATTTATTCCTTCCTAGGAAACCATACTTGCCCATATATCACCACAATCCCCCCCCTGATGATGAGAGCTGAGTGGTAGAGAGTGGACCAGCTAGCCAGTCACTTGAATTAGCCTTTCTCTAGTCTGTATGGCCACCTGGTCAAGGGAGTAGGTGCAAGTGCTCCCACACACACTCTTCTGAACTGGGGAATAGGAGATATCCATGTCTGAAATAGAGAAAGCTAGTGCAATCACTACAGGAAGGAAATGCATCCAGTGACTGTTAGATGTAGCCAATGCTGTAGGCCTTGCAGCCTCCCATTCCACAAATTTGACTGAGCTGGTATTAACCACTCAAGCTGATCCTGTCTTGTAAGGTAACTCAAATGCCAGTGCCACTAATCAAACACAGCTCTTCTGATTTGTTGTCAAGACTTTGTCTCTCTATGCTTTGAGACCAAGATATGGAAATCCCATTTTTTTAGTCATTTATAAGTCAGATATCTCCAGTTCTAGTCCTTCTGGAGATACTTTCATGACAATTTTTGCAATGAATCACTCAGCAAGTTTGAGTGGTACTCAAATGGTGCATACAGGTTTTGCAAGTCAATATGGTCTCTACAGGCAGTCAATATGCACAGTGACTGCTAAGTGTAGCCAGTGCTATGGGTTTGCAGCCTCTATTTCTCCAACGCAAGCAAGTTGGTATTGGATACTCAAGCGCATCCTCCCCACAGGGCTCTTGCATAATCCAGGACTGAATATTTACAACTCCCACAGAGTGAATGACCCAGATGAGTACATGTAGTGGAGCCACTGAGCAGGGTTCCTTGGAGGTGAAAGTATTAAAAAATAGACCCTCAGAGGCATTGTCACTCCTATCATATATAAAATGTATGTATGTACCATAATGATAGATGTGTTGGACCAGGTATGTTTTCCTGTACAATCCAATCCATCTTCCCAATGTATTTTTTCAGTATGGGTTTGGAAGTTGCTTCAGAGAACTTTTGTTTCTGTCCTTGGTTTCTTCTTTTCTTTTGCTCCGCCTTCTGCAGGATGACAGAAATTTGGAGATGGGACCTACTACGTACGGAATTGTGGGAAAGGGGGAGGAGTTAGGTATCCTGGGAAAGTTTCAGTTGCTAAGATGGTTGAGCTCTGCCAAACTCAAGTCATAAAAGAAGAGAAAGACATTTTGCACATGTATCATTCATTATTGTATTCATTTGCTCAAAATGTATAACTAGTTGGGACCATTTTGTGTTTGCTTGTCAGTACTTCAGGTATCTGCATCAAAATGTACTTATCTGACCTTGTCCAGGCTCTTAGAGACATAGACATCCAGATACAGAAAGTACATTTGATTAAGATTTAATTTAGAATGAATGCTACCCATTGAACTATCTACCAACATAAAATGTATGTAACGCATGAGATTTATGGATACTGGAATGCAGTCAATGTTTCCTGTTTCTTTGAGAATGATAAAGGATAGCTAGACAACATTAGTATGAAATCTTCTGAATACTTTTCAAAATTTAATGTACTGTCAGCTGTGAAGTTCAATCAGTGGCTCTTTAGCTAGGGCTTCGTCCCTAATTTTGCAAATGCCCCAATGTTGTTTACGTTTTTGATCCATCCCTCAAGTATGTCAGTAATGACAGACATTAGCATTTCATACTTTTTATTCTTTAGAAAATCTGTCATTCTATTAACTTTCAAGGTTGATTACAGTAGTACTTAAAATTTTCCCTGATTACAGGCCTTTGTCCTTCACTATTTTTGGCTTTGTTTCTGGTTCTTGATCAAAGATGTTGAGTGCAGTGTCTTAAATGAAGACAAGCAATCCTTTTAATTAGCCTGTAGAAATGAAATAAAGTAATTAACTGGTTCTGCAATTCTGATTCACTGGTGGACAATTTCATTGAATTGACAAAACTTCCTCCAAGATTGTGCAACTCTGAAGGATTTTATATTAAGTGATTATTTGTAATGAGACGAAGCCTTCTATGTGGTAGGTGGAGGTTTTTAACCATTTTGTCAATGGATCGTAATTTTTGTTTGCAATAATATTTTGACAGAAAGGTCAACCAATGACTCAAGAATCACAGAATTGTGCTATAACCAATGAAATGCTGTGGGAAGCCTATCCCTAGTAAAGCATTATATTAGTATCGCCAACATAATGTATCAAATGCTTTTTTTAGCTAAACTGAGTAAATACTCGAACTGTGATTTACTTGTCATTTCTAGAAATAAATGTTATCTGCCTGTCAGTATTAAAGCTACTTTCACTGAAGAAGGAACAAAAGGTTTGATTCTTGTTGCAGGTTTTTGTGCATATTTATTGTAGAAATATGATGATTCACTGCAAGTCTTTTTGTCAAGACTTGATGGATCCTTCCTGTTTTCATAAAGACAAGTCTTTCTTTCATTTTTAAATACTGAAATCCAAGAATTATGCAATGATGGAGGAGTGTATTTCGTTAAGAGTACAGAATTAAAAGTGTCAAGCAACATTATAAGTGAAGAGTGTGATAACTTTTTTAAATTTTAAAGGGAATTCCAGTAGGACTTGTGTCTTCCCTACTTTTAGTGTGTCAACAGTCAACATATATATATAGCTCTCTAAGTGCAAATGGATAACAGAGCATTCCTGCCTGTTCCCACAAAAGAGTTTTCATTTTGATGGTCCACACAAATATTGCTAAACATGGAATGGTAAATAACACCATGCAGGCTGAATACTAAGCTGCTTAAATGGGGAAAAATAGTAATATCTATTTTTTAATAGGCTAGACTTTTTCCTACATTACATTTAATTTTATCAGCTATGCAAACCTTCAGTTTGATTCTGTTGTGAGCTAATATTCATTCTGTTTGACAGATGCTGATGTACTGTAGGTGACAGAGTAAAACTCTATGTTATGTTTTTTTCCAAAATCTCAAGTCATTTTACAGTCCATTAATTGTTGGTCTAGCTTTAATCTTTGCAAAGATTACAACCTTTCTATATATATATATATATATATATATATATATATATATATATATATATATATATATATATATATATTTATTTGCATATTAAATAGTCCTGTAAGTGAGTAATTCAAGATCACCATAATCTAATTTGTGAGCTGTCCATGTTTTAATTTCTCCAACTAAGAAAGATGTTAAAGTACGTCAGAGAGAAGTGAATAATGTTGGATCGCTTTACTACGTACCTCTTCAAATGTTTTAAAAGTCATGATTTGGATTGTTACCATTATGGACTGTCACTTTTACTGACTTACTAGGTTTGTTGATTTATATTGCATTTGCTAATCAAATAGTGCAGATGCCTATTTTCAAACATTACTAGGCAATATTGTTTTGGCAAAATGTATTTATTCACGTTTGATTAGTTGATCAGAATCATTTAACATGCACAAGGAAGTCCTCAAATGCTCAGCCAAGTCTGTAAGGTGCAGCTTGCCCTAGTTGCTGTCTTCATCACTAGGATGTAGGCTGCTATTTTTCTACCCTAAGTCTTTTGGCTATTCTTGCTGATGGTACCTCCAACCCTGATGAGCTAAACAGGTTTAGCCTTGTATACAAACAGTTTGTACAAGCAGCACTCTTAAACCATGAGTCATTTTCTCAGCGTTATTGCAGTATAGTATCAGATTTAGTGCAGTTTGGTACAAAACCATTTACAAATATGGGAGCTTGTGGTGTTTATTATATGAATTTACACTTAACCAATGTAGAGATTTTTTGACTCACCTGAAATGCTTTTGTGGAGCACTGTAGTTAAAAAGATCTTTCTTAACTGGGTTGGTGAAAATGTGGTACAATTTATAAGTCATAAGACACAAGAGTAGGAAGGTTAAACAATAATCATTTCCAGCTACTGCTATGAAAAGAGGATCCAGTATCAGAATCCAAAGGTCAAACAATAACTGAAGCCAATGACTAATCTCTTCTAAATTCTATTGAAATGAAAAACATTTATTTTTTGATGGTCATATTTGCACTTATCTTTTAAATTCTCCACCTAGAAAAACTGTTAAACTGTATTTAGGCAGAACGAAAAAAGTATGTTTTACAACATTGATCTCCTCAAATGTTTTTTATTTGTTGAACATCAAAGTCAGAAGTCATCCATCCATCCACAAGCCCTTTTTCCCATTTTTGCACATGGGGTGGGGGTGTCACTTCAACAGTGATGATTATCTGGAGCCAAGGTGCACACTGATGGGTGGATAGCTTTCCCATGTTGGTTCTTAAACACCACACATTCGCATGCACACTCACAACTAGGGCCAATTCAGAGTGTCCAATCCACCTACTGCATGTCTTTGGAATGTGGGAGGAAACCGGAGTGACTGGAGGGAACCCATGCAAACACAGGGAAGACATGCAGACTCTGCACAGAAGGCACTTCAGCAGAGAATCGAACCAAGGAAACAGTTGCTGTGAGGTGATAATGCTATCTACTGTGCCACTGTGCCAACATTAGGGATATAAGTATTATGTGGCTGTGTTTAAATGTTAACTGTTGCACGCACACTCACATACATACACATACAACATGCATATGTATATGTAGAGATTTCTTTTTCTAGTATGTACTAGGGATTTATTATGATGTTACATATTCTATTCTATTCTGATTATTTTTTGTTTCCTTTACAGTGTATCCAGAAGATCCTGTATACTGGCCACCTCAACAAAACACATCTCATGTTCAGGAATTCCAGGTCTTTGATACCACAGAAGAGGTGCGTCCTCTTTCATGTCAGATTTCACCCCCTAGGGACAGAGAACCTGGGCCTTTTGGTGGTTTTCCCTTCCCTCTCCACAACTCAAGCAAACGGGCTCCTATTCCTCCTTGCTATAGCAACCAGAATCTTGAGGACTTCCTGGTCCCCAATGGACCCAACTTTCAGTCTTCACATTGCCAGAAGGAGTATACAGCAATCAGCTACTACCCAGATGAACGACTAGAAGGTGGTGGGACAGGTTATCTTGTAGAGGCTGGTCAAAAAAAGGTTAATGTCCGGCTCAGTATGGCTCATCCTTCTTATGCAGAGCATGGGACCTCCCCAAGAGTAGTAACACGTATAAATTCCCAATGCACCTATGATGGATCAGATATGGTGGAGAGTGACTATGGGAGCTGTGAGGAGGTCATGTTCTAATTCGCAGTGACTTTGTTTCAGTTTATAAGTTGTCAGGGAACTTTACTTTCTAGACCACAGTGGACATGGTTTCAGTAGCATGAGCAAGTACCATGCTTGGTCTTAGTCTGTCAAATGAATGCTGAAATCTAACTGACATCTAACAAGTATCAGACTAAAAGTAAATGTCTTTGTGTATCAACTTTAAAGGCATTGGAGTAGCTCTGATTTATGGCATGTACTTTCACCTGAAACCACTGGAGCAAACTTCAAATTAGATGGAGTGGAATACGAACTGAAATGTTATGCAGAACATTATTCCTTAATTATTGGTACAGCTTCATTTACATGGAATTGCCTATGTCATGTGGTGTAATAATCATTTGTCTTCTTTCTCTGCTGCTGGACAGCTGTTCGTTCCTAGTATATGTTCCTGGTGTTGTACACCTAAGTGGGGTAGTGATGCAGATCTGTCCCTGCAAAGATTTCTGATAAAAAGAAAAACATGTAGAAAACTAAAAAAAACAATGCTTCTATTAAAAAGATGAACTTTTTGTATATGCATTTTCACCTGTTTATAAAGTCATGCCGTTTTCTTTACAGTGAGTGGATCCAATGCAGTCTGCAGGTTTGATACTGATGAAGTTTGAATTTAAAAGGAAGAAGAAGGCGGTAGAGATGTGGCAATCAGAGAGTCAAGCACAGAAAAGGATAAAACATTTAGCTATGGTCTTTGGTACAACATAGTTACAACCCATTTAAGCAATGTCTGCTGACTGCAACTGGCTTGCACTGATTTACTGAATACTGAAATACTGGCAGTAAGCTTAAATGATATTATGTGGATCCACATCAGACAGTCAGTTGCCGTCCTTAAGCTACATATGCATTTTCTCTATTTCTGCTAATTTAATACCTACGTAATTACCAGAGCAGCTTGAAGGGGAGTCATAAACAGGAATTAATTGCAATGCACTTGACTTCCTGCTGCAGATTAGATGTTATCTGCAGCAAACAAATGACTGATTGATTAACTTTCAGTTTTAAAAGAATTATTCTTTACTGATTGATTAACTTTCAGTTTTAAAAGAAATATTCTTAAGTGGGCAATTCTTGCATTCTTTCTTTTTACTTCTTCAGTGTTTGTGTGCGTGCAAAGAATGGCCGACATGCAAAGACCTAGTCATGTATATTGTGCAATTTTATATATGAGTGGTGTGTATTTACATGCAAGAATGTGGGTGGGATGGGGCTGATGAAAACTGTTTTAACATTGGTACCAATGTCCAGTGCCACAACATATGTAGCCATAAAAGATATATCTGCTCTTACATTGTTTCATGGGTAAGGAATTAATAAGCATAGAACGTCACAATCACAAAAGTGTCATTTTTTTCTCTGCTTCAAACCCAAAAATGTATACAGTGATGCGATGCAGTTCAGCTCCCTTTTTTTCTGCTAGCTATTGAAAATAATGAATGGGTAGAATGAACATTCGCCTTTTTATATTTGTAGGTATACCACAGTATAAGTCCAAATGATTCCCAAAAAAGTTTAGAGGAGAACCCGAAACCAGTACTATATGCATAATGCTAGCTTCTGAACACTTGTGCATTTATTACCATGTTTTTTGTTACTAGTGAAGATTTTTAAGTGTTTAGTTTTCTATAACTTTGTGATTTTATACCAACAGTGGACGCTTCATAATAAGGTGGGATGACCGTGACCATATTCTTGTACGTGGTAACAACAAGGCAAATGTTACATGTTTTGTTGTAATTACTATGAGATCAGTTGCACTAATGTATATGTATATGTGGATAGGTGGGTGGGGGGGTGAAGGAGGCAGTGGGACTGTTGTACAAACGTTCATGTTACCTTTTATTTCATCCAAAGTCATATTAATGAGGATTCTGCCAACTTTATTACTTTTTTATGATTTAAATTTTGACCCTATTACATGGCTTTCAGAAAAAGTGGAAATGTTTTAATAAAATTGGCATTCCCTTCTCTAACAGTTCTCCAATCAGGTATAAGCATGCCAGAAGCTTGAGTAAAACAGAATGAGAAGCATTTTCGTTTTTCCTAGCACTGTTTTATGTATAAAGTATTTCATATATAACTTGCAGATGGGTAGGAAAAGGATCATAGCAGTATTTTTGTAAAAAAATAGTCTAATAAACTTGAAAAAAAAAAACAGATGGTAAAAAAACATCATAAGATGTCAGAATGTAATGGACCTATATCAGCTTTTGTAGAAGATAAATACTGCAATATAGATGGTAAGAAAACTATAAGTAAACTAGAAAAGAAAAAAAAAAATAATGCACGCTTTCAGTTTTATTGCCCACTACAACATATGTGTTTCATTTGGATGTGTGCTTTCAGACTTTTTGTACTTGTAATGTGCTTCAGACATGTTCAAAAATAACAGGATTTTCTCCTGACACAGTTCAAGTCTAATTAAAATTTCAGAGAGTTTACGTATGTTTCCACGTTCCACGTTTTATGATAGGTATAATCAAGTGCGTTGTATTGTTTACTTTTTTCATTACTGTCCTCGGTATCAACATATTCTTATGCTGAAGATGTGTTGTCAGATATATTTAATATGGGCTTCCCATGTTTAAATAGTGTTTCTCTGTGAGAGTTTTATCTTTTTTTTAATTTTAAATGCAATAAAATACTTTTTTTTTTATTTTAAGAGCCTACTGTTGCCTTTTTTAGAGGAACTGGGGGTTGTGACCATATCACACACACAAATACACAATGGGCACTGGTGGGGGGGGGGTCATTAACCATAACACACACATATCCAAAAAAGGAACATGCACTACAAATAGGTTAGCTACATTCATACAATGAACATCATTGTTATTTATTTTGTTTAGATTTCTTAAAAAAAAATTAGCCAGCTGTTCTGCCTCACGTCTGTAATACAATGACACATATGAAACAATCATTTGCTAACAGCAAATGCTTCCTTACAGTGTAATACAGACCTTAAGGTAATACAAATATGCAGTGATATATTTTGGTGATCCGTTACTTAGTAGTACACTGATGTCATATGTCATTCCATGAAATGTGAATTAATGATGCAAGGCACTTTACTGCCCAGCACCATGTTTCATAGATTAGAAATGCCTAGTATCAGGACAGAATGCTTTGTTACTCATGCCTACCATGTTATGGTACCATTTTGCCTATTGCATTGCCACTAATGTAGTACAAACTGTTAATCTGAAAACCGGATTCTGACTTGCGGCTTTTTTGTATTATTCCTGTGCAGGTATGGTCTAAGTCATTATGTCTCAGTACATCTCCTTGCATGTTGCATTATTAAACTTTCATGTTTTCATATATTAATGGAACAGGACAAAATTATTTAAGATACTGGAGAAAACTGTAGTAAATGAGTTAGGTGACTCGAAACAAGTTGACTGTGAATAATCTATGAAAATGGTTTACATATGGAGTACATAAGGGTATGAGAAAAGCACTCAGAAAAAAGGAAAGAAGGTAAAAATGTGCTTGCACAGAAGCATAAAACTAACAGTAAGTTTTAAACATGAAGGATAGTGTGGGCAGAGAAGAAAAGGGAAGGAAAAATATAAAATGTGTCACAGAAAGACAACAAAAAGACAAGCTCAGCAAAGGCACGAGATGAAGTAAGACTAGCAGAAGGAGTCACGAGAGGGAATAAAGACCTTTTAAATGCATTCCCGAAAAGAAATGTAATTAAGGATGGAATGAAAGTCGTACAGGCAATAAAGCAAAAATGTTACTGTGACCCTTGGGAAGTTATTGAGGTTTAGTAAGGAGTGCAGTAGATGAATGTTAACATAGAAAGCAAATGACATCATGACAGAAAGCAAGTAGTCAATGTGTAAGGAAAGGTTAAGGCACAGGGACCGAATGGGACTGTTTTATAAGTTCCAAAGAACTTAGCCAAAGTAATAGCATAACCACTGAGTGACATGTTCTGCAAATCAATGGCAAAGTAGAAGGCAATGAACAGAGGATAACCTATACAACGTACCATTGCATAAATGTAGATGTAAGCAAAATCCAAGGAATTGTATGTTAATTTAACAGAGATGGAAAGAAAGGTAATAGAGGCAATTCTTAGATGATAGCAGTTGTTATATGCTTAGCACATCTGAACTTTGCTATAAATGTACAGAACATTCACCGTGATAATTTCACTGACAGCACCGTTGCAATAAGGTTTCTTTTACTAAGGTAACTCTTCTTACATTTTTATGAAATCCAGTTGTTTTTGTTAATGAGGAAAATGCCATTTTCCAGGGGACAATACCATATAACACAACTACTTTAGTATGTACTTAGAATAACATGAGACATAGTACTTTGAGCTATATAAGAATAAATTTGTGTTGTAAAATCTAACTGCTCAACTGAAGCACGGCCAAAGAGTGCATACTTGTAGTGCTGATGGTGTCAATAGCATAGGAATTGTCAGTTTTAAATTTACTTCTATCAGGTGACCTGGGTGCATTACACATGACTACACAAGTCCTTCACATGACAAAATGACAAGTGTTGTCCTTAATTGTAGACATTTGTTCCAGGCAGGTCCAGACTACTTCCTGCATTCCAGAAGCCTCAACTCACAAGCGTAGTAGAACAGGTCAAACTCTGCTAAAGTTTGACATGATGCCACAAAAGTAGAATTAGCCGGGGCTGGGTGGCTCTACACTTTCTCTTTTCTGTTGGTACATGATTTTTGCAGGTAAGCATTTTTTCAGTTCAACAGATGGAATTTTTTCATGCAGTAAAACAGACTATGTTTATACTTGTGTTCTTACACATCCGCACCAACTATAAACACTGGAATAGAAGAGAAGAAGCTAAGGGCCTCTACTCGCACAACATAAGTTACGTAGCGTTGTGGTTTTGAGGAAGTTTCCCTACCTTCTTTCTGTGTTCTGTGTGTCTTTTGTACTCCATGTGCAGTCATAACAAACTGTTTAACCCAATTAATATGCAAATAAGCGTTCTTTTTTCCTCATTACAGACAACAGCTAAAATAATACACATGCTCACAGCTTAACCCTTTTCTACAATAGTCTGTTACACTGAGTTGTATATTAGAAAATCTAAGACTTATTCCTTTAATGCCCTTGAATCTGTTTTTAATTCACTGTGGTTTAAAGTTTGGAAATGTGTTTTTCAAGACTCGGTCCATTTTATCGGATTTGCTTTTCATGGTGGGGTTTTTGCTATTTTAAGACAGTAAAATGCTCAAGGTGTGATACTCATAATATGCAACTTCCACTACACTGCAGAGTACATGTCTGACATGCTTTGGGGTTATTTTTAGTAGTGTTCTTTATAGTGTCTTAAGATGCAAGGCTTGCAAATAATCCGTAACAACATTTATTGACATGCATCTGGGATGTGTGATTTAGATCTTTCTCTGAGGTTTGCCAGCTTATGGATTATTTGTAATATATATAGTGAAAACAAAGGTTTCCCTCATGATGCCCCATAAGAAAGCAAATGTGTTAAATTGACATTGATGAGTTACTTGTCACTGTTCAATAGTAGATAAAAATATCAGCTTTGTATATCAACTGGAGTCATTTCTCTACCAATAAATGATATTTTGTTAGAAAGCTTGCCTTGGTTGAAAAAATGCCTCATGTATTTCCATTATTTTCAATTATTTCTATTTTATTTATATTTTGTGTTTGCGTGCACAAACACACACACACACACATTTTTTTTGTATCATTCTATATACTTTGTCACAGATAGTAGCCTATGTACAAACTAATGATGCCCATACCTCTCAACCTCTTAGAGTCAAAGACATAAATAAAAGTGGGCAAAGGCGCAAAATAGAGACAATTTTTAAATATCGCTCTTACAAACTTAGAAAGTTGACAGAATAACAGGTTTTTCATTAGCATGAATTTTCTGAAGAGTAAGAAGTCTGAAACTCAAATGTCTGTCATTATTTTCCAACTTCAATCTTTAATGATTTGCCACCAACTTGGCAAAAAACTACAATTTTTATGAAAAACGGACCAAAAAATATGAGGCAAAAATCTGGACATTATACAAATATCTGTACAGTTGAGAGATATGAGATGCCTTTTTGCTTATTCCCCCTTCTTTATAATGCAGACATAGCTGAGAACCTGCAGAGGGACCACCCACTGTTTATAATTCACTGCTCACATGACACTAGTGCCACTTCAGTCTTGTGGCAGTGGTGGTATATTTCAGAGGGACCTGGTAAAGGTAGTCTCATACAAGCAACAATCCTACTGTGCCTAACAAAGTAGCCATCAGTCTGGGCCAGAAGTTGATTTCAACCAGTTCATTTTAAGCTGTTAGAACCCAATTAACTACTCAGTGATCATTTGGAGGAAAAAATACATCCAAAGAGACACCAGAGACAGAACTATATAAACAAAGTTTTATTCAGTACTCCAAGAAACAATTTGTTAGCACATTTGGCTTTACTGATTCAAATAAAGCAAACAGTACCTTAGTTACATCTCATAATAGTGCTTAGTCTTCATAGGCCCTCTCTGTCTTGAAAGCAAAAGTCTAAGGCTACAGGATGGGTTCCTATCAGTTCGTCGAACTTCAGCAGTTCGAACACCATAAGTTCGAACTGTGAAGTTCGAAAACTGATTATCGCGAAGTCGCGGAACACCAAATTCTTTCCCAGGGAAAGAATTCGGTGGGCCGGTCTGTGGCTTCGCTATTTTCAGCACTGTGGTGGAAAGTTACAGGTCGGGTTCAGGTAAGTGTGCAATTGTGCAGACGTTAGGGTTAGGGCACGGGTTAGGGCGCGGGTGAGGTGGGTGTGCGATAGTGACAGACAATAGGGTTATGGCGGGATAGGTGAGTTAGGGTTAGGGCATGGGTCAGGTGAGTGTGCGATAGTGACGGACCTTAGGGTTAGGGTTTGGGTTAAGGTAAGTGGCTAGATAGTAGTGTATGTACAGTTTAGTGTAGGGTTAAATGTAGGATTTTAAGTGTATGTGTGTGGATTGCTGTTTTTTTGTTGTGCTTGTGTTGTGTGTGTGTTTCTTGAAACAGCGATTTTTTTCCCTGGGAAAAAAAATCACTGTTCTAAACCTTTGATGGTTTTGCACTTCGAGGTTAAAAGTTCGAACATATGGTGTTTGAACTTCTGCCATTTCGTCGAAGTGATATAGACCCTACAGGACTACTGACATGAGTAACTACCGACCTCTTAAGCTTACTAGTCTTGTCTGTAAAGCCATGGAGTTCATTATCACTGACCTCATAAACCAGGACATTAGAAGTTTGATTAAGGTTGACCCACAACAATTTGGATTCAGTAAAGGTAGGTCATGTCTGCTAAGTCTTGTATGCATCCTTGAAAAGATCCTGCAGTCAGTGGACAATGGTCACACATACCATATAATTTGGAACTCCCTACCAAATGAGGTAAAGAGCAACCTCACATTAGAAAATTTTAAAAAGTCATTAAAAGAAAGACTTTTTAAGGAAGCCAAATGTGCTTGCTTTCATCATAGTCTAAAAGATAAGAGTTTTGAACTAAGATGTTAAGCTAACTCTCCTAGCATATAATATGTTTGTGTGTCTTTATTGCATGGATGTTTATGAAGTATTTAGCATGCTTATATATTTTATCATAGCAAATGTCTTGTACATCTGTACATTTTACATTATTTTTCTTGTAGGTAGCATATTGACTGAGTATAATATGCAAACCTATAAGTACTAACATCCGTTACACTTAATGCTTGAATATTTCCACAGAAGTTGGTTGTGTATTGACTCTACTTACACAATTACCTGTGTTCTTTCTTTTTTTTTCTGTACCTGATTCAGGGCTAAAAAGGTTCGGCAGACCAGCCCACTTACCCAGTAAATGAAATGAAAAATAAAATCTGTAAGTGGGATTGCTAATAAGATAATGGCTTTAAATATTAATCCATTTGCTTTTACTGTATTTGTGCTTCTTCCTACTTTATTTTAGTTTTTTGTTGCACATTCTTAAAGTGTTCAGCTGCACTTATCCTGCCACATTTATTACTGCTTGTTATTAGCCTGACTACACTGTAACTGTTATTCTAAGCCTCTTAGTTCTGATTTAAGCACTTGGGTTCCAAACTGGTTATCTTACATAAAGGTTTGTGGTGTACACTCGTGTGGCAGGACAGGTAGCTTGCACCCTTCTGAGTTGGGAACTACTGGTTGTAGGCTTATTGCATCTGTTATTTTAAAAGGGTTTTAGTTCCGTTTTAAGCACTTGGACACCAAACCAGTTATTTTACATTAAGAAGGTTTGTGATGTGCACTCTTGTGGGAGAAAAGGGTAGCCTCCATTCCTTTGAGCTGGGAATTTCTGGTGAAGGCTTTATTGTGTCTGTTATTCTAACTGTCTTTGTTTTGGTTTAAGTATTTGGGCTCCCAAGACAGTTATTTTACATTAGAAAGATCTGTGATCTACAATCTTGTGGCAGAAGATAGCCTACTCCTGATTTCTCACAGTGTTAAGTTTCCCTTAAAATACCCTTACTGTCTAGAAAGAATGTTTTAACTACCAGACAATCTAGATTGCACATAGCTAAGTTTGCTCATCAGGTTTCTTGTCTTATTGACCTATTCACTCACTCCTCCCTAGTAGATCAGTAGCTAAAGATATGCACTTCTTGACACTCTCATTGGCCAGTCTGGTTGAGATGAGTATTCTGAGGCCTTGTAGCAATTGCCTCATGCACACTGACAACCCCCTTATTCTTTATAAAATATCTAAGGTATGTGAGAGGTGTAAATACAATTTAATGCTGGAGGCAAAACTCTCTCATGCAACCAAAACTAATCCTGTAGAGGTTGTCAGTGACACTTGCACCATGCCTACTGCACAAGGTAAAGACCCTACACACAAAACTACTTATGCTGATGCACTTACAGGCAACCTTTCCAAAACACTGAGACCTACTGCACAGTACAATCAAAAAAAGGGTCCTCAGCCATCACATAAGCACTCCATTAAAACATCACCCACAGCTACATATAGTAATACTGTATCCAGTGCCTGTACTGTTAAGCCCTTAAGGCAAACCAGTGCACAGCCAAATTTCCTGGTGATTTGTGATTCTGCAGTGAGGTTCACCAATATCCACCACACCAGAATGAGTAAGGATAGAGTCACAGTTAGCTGTTTTTCCAGGACTATGACCCCATCAAGTTACATGGGCACTCAGGCCATTGAAGCACAAGTACCAGTTTGACTCTGTTGTAGTCCATATGGGTGGTAATGACCTGAGACATATCCTCCCTTGACTAAGTGAAGCAAGACATGATCAAGCTTGGTGATTATGTGTCTCAGATAGGTATGAGCCTAGCACTGAGCAGCATACTACCTTCTCCAAAGATGATGCCATGTTACCAATATAAAATAATTGATTTTAACAATCAGCTTAGCTTCTGGTGTCAACCTAAGGGGCACAATATTTGACGGCCTGGGAGAACATGGTTGACAGACCACATTGCTTTGCCAGCGATCATCATCTTTTTTCGGCTGTTCCCGTTAGGGGTCGCCACAGCAGATCATCTGTTTCCATTTCTTCCTGTCCTCTGCATCATGCTCTTTCACACCAACCGCCTGCATGTCCTCTCTCACCACATCCATAAACCTTATCTTAGGCCTTCCTCTTTTCCTCTTACCTGGCAGCTCCATCCTTAGCATCCATTTCCCAATACACCCAGCATCCCTCCTCAGCACATGTCCAAACCAACGCAATCTCGCCTCTCTTGCTTTGTCTCCAAACTGTCCAACCTGAGCTGATCCTCTTATATACTGATTCCTACTGCTTTGCCAGCAATGGTCTGCACTTATCTACTCTAGGTTTTTAGATATTGGCAAATACCTTTTAAATCCCCACAGTGCCTTTTTTAGGCAAGGCCAAACTAATAACCCTCCAGTCTTAACTGAATCTATGAAGGAATACCTGAAGGTGCTACTGCTCAATGCTAGAAGTCTTAACAAGAAACTGCATTCTCTGCAAGTCTTCTTCTACCTGGAGAGTATAGACATATGTGCAGTGGCAAAGACATGGTTTAAAGTTGCAGAGAGTACCCCAGCAATGCAAGAGTATAATGCCCTTCACACCTTTAAACCAGCTACTGCACAGGAGGGAACTAAAGGTGAAGGAGTCTCAGTCTATATTAAAAACAACCTCACATCCAGACTAGTTAAAGTGAATGACCCACTGGAACTCATACACGTACAACTCATCATAAACAGGGTCGTGTACTATAATCTTGATGTCTTTAGATCCCCCTCCATGTTCCAGGAAACCCATTCAACCTTTCTCAATATACTAGAGTCCCTCACCATTCAACCCAATATGATATTCATGGGGGATCTCAACTACTCTATAGAATGGGAATCCTTCACCACTTCTAATGCACAAGCCCAGCAAATCCTACTCTTTGTTAATACCAACATCCTGGAACAGTTAGTCCATTCTCCTGCCAGGGGTACAAACAACCTTGACAATGTACTCAAGAATATGGTGGGGCTGATGTTTCTCACCCAATGTAATGTCTTCGCTAATTATATCTGACCATAAGACAGTATTTCTTGAAATAAAAATGAAATCTGGGGATCCTGCAAAACCAAAAACCTTTAGAAACTAGTCCACGATTAACTTCTCTCTCTACTAAGCAACACCTTGACTAAATTTCAAGCACCTGCAAACCCAATAAATACCATAGCATATGTTGAGCTATTTACAAAATCTCTATACAATCATATTGATAGCTTTGTAGAACAAGCTGTACGCCCTTGTATTAAAAATAAGACAAACTCAAAAGACAAGCCATCCTGGTGGAATCACAATGTCAATCTGTTTTACAACAAAAGATAAAAACCTTGGCCAAGTTTAGGAGGAACAAAACCATTCAAACTAAAAGCCCACTGACCAATCTAAACAGGCAGCTATGATGGTTAATTCATACTTCAAAGACTAAATTTGAAGGAAAAAAATAGCTTCTCAGGCAAAGGACAACCACAAAGCTCTCTACAGTTATGTCAGTAACCTCAGGGGAAATACACAACAATGTGCAGAACTTATTGTAAATGGCACCACCTACACTGAACCAGAGGCCACTGCCAACCTTTTGGCTGACAGAGAAGTTATATAAATAGAAACCTGAAGATGTTCTTCGTGTTTCACTGTTGCAGTCATCACCTGTGGGTTATCCATACTGTGGTACCCCCTCGGTCGGCCCAAATACCGGAGTCAATGTTTTTCTGAGTTGGCTGCTGTTGCTTGCTGGCTGACTTCAGCTTGTCAATGCTATAAAGGAAGGCAGCCGACACCATTACATCAGTCTTTCTTGCCGTGGAGCCCATAGCAGAAGCAGTTTGCAAGTGTGCCAGTCGGTTGCTACCAGAGGTTGAATTGCAGCTGAAAATGTCTAAAGCTAAGTACCCCATTGGGGATCCTTTTTTCTTGCACTAACCGATGTCTGAAAAAGTTAACAACTGTCTCGCCTGTGGAAAGCAAATACCACACCGAGACTTCCATTCATACTGCGTCACTTGTTTAGGCCCAGACCACGATGTCCCCCGTTGCCGGATCTGTGCCCTCTTTAACGTGAGAACCATTCATCATAGTCTTTTTGTAGCCAGGTATTTTTGTTTTCTGTCTTCGAATTCCAAAATGCCATCAGTCAGCCAACAAACCATAGACTTTCTGAAAAAACATAAGGATAAAGATAGAGACAGACCACACAAGGCTAAGCTTTCTGACGACTCTACCGCTAAGCAGGTCATCAGTTCTCCAGAATTCAGTGAGGGGCCTTCACAGCCCCTGATGTCTGATTCAATACTTTTGCAGGCCTCTACTAAGACCCTTTTGGAGTCTGGTATACAGCAGAAATCTTTGTCTTCCAAGCCTTTGGTTGTCTCTGCCTTGGTTGGGTCTGGAGCCGCGACACAGGCACCGGCTTCCAAGGAGGTTTTTTACACAACCGAATCTAGACAAAAAATGACTAGTCTTCTCCTCAGACTACCATTTTGCTCAGACCGATGGATACTCTTAGGCCAAGAGGCAATGCCACTCCTAGGAAAAATACCTCTAGCCACCATTTTACTCCTGATCCACCACTCCAAGCTCAAATGCTTAAAATGGCAGAGGAACGTATCACCTTTATCAGGGGTAGTCAGGCCGCACCTTCTAAAAGGAGAAGGAACTCTTCCCCTGAAATACTGACAGAACAGCATTCTGACGAGTCTGATTATTCAGATTTGGAAGAGGAACAACAACCTCTTGCTGCTTATGATGATTTAGATGCTGAGGAATTGATCCCTTCTGCCTCCCCACCAGAAGACCTTTCTTTTGGGGAAACCCTTCACACCCTCAGGGAACATTTCCACTGGGAACCACAAGACTTCTCTCAGTCTGAGTTTCTACACCTGCCCCAGCACAAATCCTTGGCCATCCCCCTTGTCTTAGAGGTGGGTGATGATGTCTTCCACGAATCCAGCTTAAATCCTGATGCCCTCCCACCTGCTCCCAGAAAACCTGACAGGTATTACAGGGTACAGGATTCTCACAAATACCTGTACAGAAATTCTGCTGCAGGCCCTGAGGTCATCTGCAAAGAATCCTACTCCTTCTGACAAGGATTCCAGAGCTCTGGATAAATGGGGTAAAAAAGTGTACACCTCTGCAACCTTAGCTATCAGAGCACTTAACAGCCAGTTCCATATGTTAAAATATCAACAACACACTTCAGAACTATTAAAATAAAAGATTTCAACCTTTCCTGACTGTGCCAATTCTAAAGAGTTAGCAGATTTACTACACTCTACTTGTCAAGTGGCTGAACACTCTTTGCACTGCGGAAATGATGCTCTAGAAGTCTCAAGCAGGGCAGCAGTATCATAATCTGTCATTAGAAGAAATGCATGGTTGAAGGAACAACCTCTCCCTGATCAAGTCAAATCTAAATTACTTGATGCACCCTTCAATAAGGACCACTTGTTTGGAGTAAAAGCAGAAGAGGTGCTTAAAAAGATGGAAGACAAAGCAAAAGCTATGCAAACAGTAAAATACTTCCTTCAGGTAAAATCTCCTTGGTTCAGCAGGAATTTTCCCTCAAAACACTGGTCCTTTCCTACACCTAGCAGACAGGGGCAAGGAAAGCACCGCAGGGACAGACCACCCAGATTCCTATCCCAGGGACAGCAGAGAACTAAACAGTGGACCACTTCCTCTCCAAAGGCAAGTAGTTCTAAGCCATCCATCTATGGCAAAAACTGTCAATGACTCCCTCTTCCCCTCTTCCCTCTTTTCACTCACCAAAAACTAGGAGGAAAGCTCTCCCTCTACAAAGAGAATTGGCTTTCTGTAACAAAGGACCGATGGGTCTTAAAGATCATTTCTCAGGGATACAAATTCTCCTTCAACAAACTCCCAATTCCAAGAGGGTACCCAGACGTACCTCCAATTCAGTGGGCAGAGGCATTAAAAAAACTCCAAACTCTCATATCCCAAGGGGCAGACTATTCCTTATTCCCAGAAAAGAGGGAACTTGGCACCCCATCCTGGATCTATCCATTCTGAACACCTTCCTAGTGGTCCCCAATTTCAAAATGCTACCTTTGCAGTAGCTGCTACCTATGCTGACAAAATAAAATGCATGGTTAGTTACCCTAGATCTAAAAGATGCTTACCTCCATATCCCCATAAGGGAATCCTGCAGGAAATTCCTTCACTTCAGAGCAGGCTTACAACACTTTCAGTTCTCAGCGCTACCCTTTGGCTTATCTACTGCTCCCAGGGTATTCAACAAATGCTTAGCCCTGGTCATGGCCTTTTGCAGACAGAAAAATATAGAAATTTACCCTTATCTTGATGACGGCCTCATTCAGGCAAATTGCAAAGAAAAGCTCCTCAAAGACCTTCTCTTTGTCAAAACCCTCCTAACCTCCTTAGGGTACACCATCAATGAGAGGAATTCAAGGCAAACACCCTCCAGGAAGATCATTTTCTTGGGTGCTCTGCTGGATACAGCATCCCAAATGGCCTTCCTAGCCTCGAAAAATATAGCTCTCTGCCTCTCTATTTTACCCAGCTGGCTTCCAGAAGTCACCTCACTGCAAGGAAGTTACTGCAAGCCTTGGAGTACACGGTATCTTGCATATTTCTAATTCCTATAGCCAGGCTTCACATGAGAAAAATTCAGTGGTACCCAAAAGAACCTTGGGTGTCAGCATTCTCAGCCTCTAGAGACCTCTTTATCTCTGATCCCTTGCATAAGGGCCAAGTTTCTCTGGTGGGCAGGGGCCTGCTCCCAGAACAAGGGTCTTCCCTTCACTCTCCGCACAACCATGCAGACCATTACCACCAACACCTCAGACATAGCTTGGGGTGCTCACCTACAGGGCAGGTGCACCCAAGGTCTTTGGGATGCCCAGCACCTTCCCTCACACATCAGCCAGAAGGAAATGATGGCAGTACAAAAGGCTCTGACATCCTTCAAACCCCATCTCAAGCCAGGAGTTCTCCTTATCAAAACAGACAACACCACAGTAATGTAATGTGGTACATCAGCAAACAGGGAGGGACCCTATCTTACCCTCTGCGCAGGCTAACCATGAACCTCTGGCTGGCAGCCTCTTCCATGGGACTGCACCTGATAGCACAATACCTACCAAGGATCAACAACACCCTGGCAGACCACTTCAGCAGAAGTTTACTGGACCCCCACGAATGGCAGCTCCACAGAGAAATCTTTTTACAAATCACTCAGGCATGGGGCACTCCGGTGGTGGATCTCTTTGCTTCGCATCCCAACCTTCAGCTGAAAAAAGTCTGTACCAGGGAGTATCACCACCTAGCATGGAAGGTGGATGCCTTGACCTTCCCCTGGAACACCTTCTTTATGTGCGCATTCCCTGCTCTGCCTCTTACCCCCAAGGTACTGATTATAATAAGGGAGGAGAGACCAAAGGCCGTCTTCATTGCTCCAGATTGGCCCAGACCACATTGGTGCCCTTTACTGCACAGCCTGACCTTAGAGCCTCCCAGGCAGCTCCACCTGATCTCAAACCTCTCAATTCGGGGGGGGGGGGTGGATGCTGCACTCAGACTTGCAGACTCTCAAACTATCAGCATGGCTAATACTCTAAAGGCAAACAAGAGGCCCCTGTTAAGCAAACAGGTCCTACACATTATCACAGAGGTCAAAAGGCCCAGCACCAAAGAATCTTATGCAGGAAAATGGAAAAGATTCTGCTCCTAGAGCCAGTCCAGAGAGGGCAATGCCTCACAACCTTCCTTCTGTCTTATCCTGGACTACCTAGCGGAGCTACCTAATAGTGGCCTCTCCTTCTCTTTTATTTAAATCCACACATCAGCCATTTCAGCTCATTTTAATACAGAACAGCCTCTGTTTTCCCATCCTTTGATTAAACAATTCCTCAGAGGGGCCTCTAATATCACACCTCCCAGAAGGGCACCCACTCCAGCCTTGGACCTGAATTATGTTTTGGAAAAACTAACTTTACCACCCTTCAAACCTGCTGCTTCAGCAGAACTAAAATACCTCTCCTGGAAGACTGTTTTTCTCCTACCTATCACCTCAGCTAGAAGGCTTTCAGAACTTCAGGCACTGATGGCCTTTGAGCCCTTCATCATCTTTCATACAGACAGGTTCTCCCTGAGGACTAATCCCTGCTTTAGGCTCAAGGTGGTATCTAAAATAGCTCTCAACTAGGCCATACATCTGCCCACCTTCTTTCCTAGCCCCTAAAACTAGAGAGAAATAATTCTGCACTCTCTGGACATGCATAGACAGCTCAGATACTATCTGGACCATACTAAACCCTTCAGGAAAACAGACCAACTACTGGTCAGCTTTGCCCCAGGGGCAGAGGGGAAGACCATCTCCAAACAAACCATTTCCAAATGGATATCACACTGTATCCATTTCTACTACAGTTTGCATGGGAACCCCCCCCCAAGTCTATTCAAACCCATTCCACTAGGGTAGCCTCCACTTCCACAGCATTCCTCAGAGGAGTTCCCACCAGGGACATCCTAGAAGCTGCCACCTGGATGTCTGTCCATACCTTTACCTAGCATTACCACCTACTCCTATTTTCTAAGGCTAGGGCAGGGGTTGCCTCTGCAGCTTTGCAGGGCATGCTGACTCATTCCTAGGTCTCTTACAAATCCCACCCCCCCACCCCTCTTCTCAGCTTTGAGAATCCTCCCACAGGTGATGACTGCAACAGTGAAACATGAAGATCATAGTACAGTTGTTAACACTTACTATAAATGTACATGTTCAAGTGTATTCACTGTTGCAGTCCTGGTTTCCCACCCCCTTCCAACTTATATCTTCTTTCTTTAGGGAGACATAAGTTTCTAACTGTGGCTTTTAGCCACCAGGACCACTCTCTATATTGTCTTGGGCTTCTGACTGGTTAGGGCAAGAAAAACTGATGTAATGGCATCAGCTGCCTTCCTTTATAGCACCGACGAGCTGACATCAGCCAGCAAGCGACAGCAGCCGACGCAGAAAAACATTGACTCTGGTATTTGGGCTGGCCGAGGGCTACCACAGCAGAGATAACCCACAGGTGATGACTGCAACAGTGAATACACTCGAACATCTACATTTATAGTAAGTGTACACAACTGTACTTTATGGATCACCTGCAAAATGAATGATTTAGTGTAGAAAATCTAACTCTGATAATATCACAGCAAAATAGAATAATGAATCCCCAAATTAAGGAGAAACCAGATCTTCTTTCACACAATCCATCCACCTCTTTGCTGGATGTCCTTGTCTCCTCTTACCTTCTTCCTGTCTGTCCCATATCCTCTTCACCAGATTGTCTTCGGCTTTTCTATACATGTCTGAGACACCATAATCTGTTCTGTTTGACCTTTTTTGCAATTGGAGCTACTTTGGCATCATCTGTCCCACAGTATGCATCATTCCACCCTTCTCAGGCACTTCATTTCATTCACCTGTAGCTTCCTCATCTACTTTGCATTTATTGCCCAGGTTTCTGTACTATACAGCAGTACTGGTTGCACGACTGTCTTCTACACCTTACTTTTCAACTTCTTTGGCATTCTTCTGTCATAGACTACACCTGAGACTCTATGCCAGCTTTGACCCTTTCATTCAGACTTCCCTCCTCCTCAAGCACACCTCCCAGATATTTGAAACAATTTACTTGTTCCACTATCTTCCCTTCTATCTCAATTCTCAGCTTATTCTTTTTTTCAGTTTGCTGCCATTACCACTGTGTTACCTGTGCTTAGTTTCATGCCACATGCCCTTAGTTTTAAATTCCATTCTCCTATAATTTCTTGACGTTCTTACTCAGAATCTTCCTGTAATGCCAGAAGTTATATGCCTCATGGGTATATTCATTTGCATATGCTTTCATTCTTTCCCAAGTTTTATCCATTTTCTTCCCTCTCTTCTTAGGATGACGATAACAGAAACAGATTACATCCATGGATTTACAAATAGCTTCTCTAATTCAAAAAACACAATGCTAGGTTTTCAGACAAATGTTTTTTTTTTTCCTACAGGTAATAAGGATATAGTGTAAGACAGCCCAGTTGTTGTTAACCTGTCGAGTGTTACCTGTGCAGTTTAACTTGTGGGAAGGTTCTCCATAGTCTTGAGAGTGTCATGTCCAGTGAGGTGCTTTTACAGCCCCAAGCACCTACTTCAAACAAGGCCTTTAGCATTCATCATCCAGAGACTGCCTTGTCCTCAGATAATGGCATGTCCTCCTAAGCCAAATATCTCTCTAGCAGTCAGTCAATGAAGAGTTCTCTCTATGTGTCCTTGGTACTAATACCCATATTACTGAATTCAAGGGTGACGATAATGATATGTCAGCATTTGTCTAGTAGGGCATCATTAATTCCAGGACTGAGGTCTCAGATGTCTTCTCACTTACCAAGGTCTCTATGTCAGCATTTGTCTAATAGGGCATCATTAATTCCAGGACTGAGGTCTCAGATGTCTTCTCACTTACCAAGGTCTCTATGTCAGCATTTGTCTAATAGGGCATCATTAATTCCAGGACTGAGGTCTCAGATGTCTTCTCACTTACCAAGGTCTCTATGTCAGCATTTGTCTAATAGGGCATCATTAATTTCAGGACTGAGGTCTCAGATGTCTTCTCACTTACCAAGGTCTCTATGTCAGCATTTGTCTAATAGGGCATCATTAATTCCAGGACTGAGGTCTCAGATGTCTTCTCACTTACCAAGGTCTCTATGTCAGCATTTGTCTAATCGGGCATCATTAATTCCAGGACTGAGGTCTCAGATGTCTTCTCACTTGCCAAGGTCTCTATGTCAGCATTTGTCTAATAGGGCATCATTAATTCCAGGACTGAGGTCTCAGATGTCTTCTCACTTACCAAGGTCTCTATGTCAGCATTTGTCTAATAGGGCATCATTAATTCCAGGACTGAGGTCTCAGATGTCTTCTCATTTACCAAGGTCTCTATGTCAGCATTTGTCTAATAGGGCATCATTAATTCCAGGACTGAGGTCTCAGATGTCTTCTCACTTACCAAGGTCTCTATGTCAGCATTTGTCTTATAGGGCATCATTAATTCCAGGACTGAGGTCTCAGATGTCTTCTCACTTACCAAGGTCTCTATGTCAGCATTTGTCTAATAGGGCATCATTAATTCCAGGACTGAGGTCTCAGATGTCTTCTCACTTACCAAGGTATCTATGTCAGCATTTGTCTAATAGGGCATCATTAATTCCAGGACTGAGGTCTCAGATGTCTTCTCACTTACCAAGGTCTCTATGTCAGCATTTGTCTTATAGGGCATCATTAATTCCAGGACTGAGGTCTCAGATGTCTTCTCACTTACCAAGGTCTCTATGTCAGCATTTGTCTAATAGGGCATCATTAATTCCAGGACTGAGGTCTCAGATGTCTTCTCACTTACCAAGGTCTCTATGTCAGCATTTGTCTAATAGGGCATCATTAATTCCAGGACTGAGGTCTCAGATGTCTTCTCACTTACCAAGGTCTCTATGTCAGCATTTGTCTAATAGGGCATCATTAATTCCAGGACTGAGGTCTCAGATGTCTTCTCACTTACCAAGGTCTCTATGTCAGCATTTGTCTAACAGGGCATCATTAATTCCAGGACTGAGGTCTCAGATGTCTTCTCACTTACCAAGGTCTCTACTCTGCAGTCCAGGGCCAAACACTCCAGACAAAAATGAATGCCTGCCAACTTGTCACAGCATGTGCTAGTTGGGTCCTCAGCTCATTACCCATTCCTTGTGCCCTCCCAGGATCTCATGATGGTGGCCAAGGCTTTTGTAGTTTTCTTGAAGACCCTCCAGGTTTCCTTTGTGTAGCTGTCAGTATCAGCAGTTCCTTCTCAAAAGAGAAAAAGGAACACCAGTGAGGATTCTGTCTCCTCTGAGTCACAGTCAGACAAACTGCCTATGTTTAACCAGATGTCCTCCCCTGTATATGTGATTCTGATCGTGAGAACATCCACACCTCTGCTTCTCCACCAGAGGATGTCTCATCTGGGATACCTTTCATATAGTGATAGATTAATTCAAATGGGAGGCTAAGGAATTCTCAGCAGCCTAGGTAAGATACAGAGAGATTCTATACCAAGCCCTTAGCCATTTCTTTAGTCACTGAGGCCTTGGAAGGTGTCTTTGTAAATCCATCCTTGGAGCTAGATTCCCAAACCCCTGTTCCCAGGACCCAAACCTATATTGACAGGGTTATTGAGTTTTTCAAACATTTTTATAAAACTTTATTATGGACCCATCTGTGGCTTTTGTGGATTTCAGCAAGGGGGAATGCATTTCCCAGTAAGATTATCAACACATTTGGGAAAAATTGTATATCTGCTAAGTTGGCTTTCATTGCCCTTAATTGCCAAACTCATTTGCTGAAGTACAAGGGGATTATCTTGTGCCAACCAAAGTAAAGCTGATGGGATACAGAACAAAAATATAGGAGAGTCTTATGCAGCTCCAGCTCTCATGTGACCAAGCAATCCATTAAATGTAACTATCATGTAGTGGAATCATCACAGAGGACAGTGGCTATATGGTCAGCCTAGCAAATAATTCAGCCCTTCCAGACCATGTTAAAGCAAAACTCCTTAATACCCTACTGGAGAAGGAACTTCTCTTTGGAGCCCCTGCAGAACACATCTTAAAAACTTGGAGGAAGAGAAGACTGTGCAGCACGTAGAACAGTTATTTCACTCATACTCACTAAAACAGGACAGAAACTACCCTACATAAAATGACCTTTCTTCCACAGGTAAGACAAATGAAAGCAGCAAAAGAGTAACAAATGCAGTTACAAGAAAAAAAATTGTTAATCAGACAAAAAAGGGAAAGCCTGGGGCACCAGCCAAGACCCAGTGAGAGAATAGCTATGACTCATCCATGCTCATCACACCAAATCTCACCTCAATCCATATGTTCAAAATACCTCTTTATCAATCATTTCCCATCCAAATGATAGGATGTAATTCAGGTCTCATCTGTAAAACAATGGGAGGAAGTCTCTCAAAACCAAAGAGTGTTCCAGATTTTATGGGAGGAATAGAACCTAACTTCAAGGTCTTCTTTTGCATGGAGCCGTAGTGAGAGCACAACAAGCAAAAGTAGAAGAAGATTTCTACTCCAGATGGTTCCTAGCTCCTAGAAAATAAGGCAAATAGAGTTTTGTATTGGACCTTTCAAGGCTAAACAAGTTGCTGATATACCAAAATTCAAAATGCTAATTTTACACGGCTTTCTACCTAGCATTTTTTCCCAAACATAAAAGAATGCCTGCCACCATATACAAATTATCATCAATTTATTTATTTTATTGACATTTGTTTACTGTGAAAGTCTGACTGGGTAATAAATACCCATTTCAGTGGTATTCTTTCTTTCGGCTTTTCCCAGTTAGGGGTTGCCACAGTAGCTCACCAGTCCGCTATTGATTGGCAATGGATTTTATGGTATCAAGTTGCCAGCCCGACACCCAACCTTCACAGAAGGCACACAGACACACACACACACACACACACACACACACACACACACACACACACACACACACACACACAAACTTACCTGCATGTCTTTAAAGTTCACTTTACCGCAGGGAGGACATGCATACTCCACACAAAATGCACTCCAGCTGGGAACTGAACCGAAGAACATCTTGCTGTGTGATGACAACGCTAACACTGCACCACTATGGCCGATACCCATTTTCAGTAGTATCTTGGGAAGAAAAGTTCCAAGGAGTTAGATAACATCTAATAAAACAGTAGTACAGATGTAATTAAAGGAAAGTATATATACATACAAATTGACAGTGGAATACATAGGATATGATAAAACATGAGGACATAACAATGATCTAATAATAATAAAAAAATTACAAAATTCCAAATATGACAATCAGTATATACAAAAGTTTCATAAGTATATAGTTTATTATGCTAGGGAAAGTACAGATGGATAGTAAAATGAGCAATTAGTATGAATGTATTTGTTGATGTGGGTCACAGGTGAAGTGCATTGGTATAGCCATGTAGTCAGGAATTCTTTGAGGGAGGACTTAAATGCATGGAGCTGTTCTGTTTGGAATTGGGATAGAGTTCCACAGGCTGGCTATGCAGCATGAGTATAGACTTTCTCCCATTCTTTTTTTTTTTTTGGTGTATAGACTTCAAGCAGGTTTTTGTCTTGAGAGCGCAAAGGGCTATTTGGTGGTTAGTGATGAAGCACTGAGGAGACTCAGAACAAATAGCCAGGGTGGACAGATGACTGCTCAGATTTCATTCAGAGGATTGTCACCACCAGCTCACATTCTTGTTCTTTGGTTTATCTACTGCATCCATAGTGTTCACGATGTGCCTGCCTTCAGTAACTGCTTATTATAGAACCAATGTCAGTCACATGTACCCTTGCCACCACAACTGTTTCATCCAGGCAACAACACTGGAAGAGATACAAAAGGCTTTACAACTCAGTTTGACTTACTTTCAAAACTTGGGTCACTCTCTCCAAACTTTTCAAAAGCCCAGCTACTGCTCAGCAAACAGGTCTTTCTCCTATGGGCTTTGGTAGGTGCAGCGCACTGGAGGTCCCTCCCACTTAGGCAAATTATATTTTCTGCCAAATAACTTCAGGACAGTAACACAGCCAAGGCAAGTTACTGCAAGAAAATTCCAGAAACTATTGAGCTACATAACTTCTTATTTATTTATTTAATGCTCATAGGTTCATAGGTAGGTACTAGACTATTGGTCCAAGGGCCTAAGTAAGCCTAGCCAACAAGATTCACTGGCTTATGCCACCCAAGAAAGTTAATGTCCTGTGCCCGTGTCGAGCAGAGCCACAGAAGTGATCCCTGGGGTGTATTTCCTATTTCCCATCCACTCAAGATTTTTCTTGAAGTGTGCTAATGAGGAACTTTGCTTGACATAGATGGGGTAGCTTGTTCCAGAGTATAGGAAGTTTCTGAGACAGGAATCTATCCCTCCAGCATGTCCTGTTTATTGTGGTGACAAGGTTTAGGTCCCAAGAGCATGTAGCTTGGAGAGATTGGGATTTCTTTAGGTGTAGCATGTCCAACAGCTCTGGGTTTGACATTGCTTTATATGTTAGGCAGAGATCTCCTTGGAGTAGGTGATATGCTACAGAGTAAAGCTAGAGTTTTTTTGAGACGGTCAGTGTAGGGCATCTGTTTGAGGCCAGTAATCCTCTTTGTAAGGTACTTCTGTGGCCTTTCCAGCTGCTGCAGATATCTTGTGAAGTACCTTCCAAAAGGGGCGTTGTACTATACAATGGGTCTAATGAGTGCCGAGTATAGGGTTGCCACCTTTTCAAATGCCCAATGTTTGACATATTTTGTAGAAATGTGAGATTTTGCAAGACAAAACATACCCACGGTCATTGCAAAGGACAGAACTTCACTTTTATGCCAAAATAAAAGCTTATTTTTGTAGCATTTAAGCTGCTTATGCTACTTCATATAATATTTATGTGTTCCATATACAAAATAACTGTTTTATGCAACTATTAAAGAAAACTTAAGAAATATATTTTGTCTTAAAATCTCAGGACATTTGCCATTTTTTAGTTTTTTGTTTTTTTTTTTTTTTTGCAGGACACAACTGCCCAAAGTGGGACTGTCCCTCGCAAAGAGGAATGGGTGTTAACCCCTGCCGAGTAGAGGAGAACAATGACCTCTTTTTTTCCTGGATGAGAACCCTTTTGTGATGAGGTGTGCTACATAGAAGGATTTCCTGATTACTATGGCGATGTGATTATCAAAGGAGAGACTACTGTCCACCTGGATCCCAAGGTCTCTTATCATACATTCGGTTATACGTAGACTGCTGTTTATGTGGTAATTCATGGGTACAGAGTTTTCACCAAAGGGGATGACAATGCACGTTTTGGCACTGAGCTTGAGGCCATGCCTCTGACACCAGGCGTCTGTCTCAGTGAGGCCCTTCTGTAGGATGTCCACATTATTTGGGGACTCGACTATGGCTCCTAGTTTGCAGTCATCTGTGAACTTCATTAGCCAGAGGCCTTCTGTGTTAGCCTGTACTTCGGAGAAGTAGATACCAAACAGGAGAGGTCCCAGGACTGAACCCTGTGATACTCCACTTGTCACTGGTTTGAAGTCAGATTTGGAGTCTGCAACTTTTACAGTGTGGGTTCTGTCAGTGAGTCAGTTGGCAACCCATCTTGTGATGTAGGGATTTATACCTAGTTTAGTGAGTTTAGCTATAATTCCAGAATAGGGGATGGTGTCAAAAGCTTTGGCAAGGTCAAGATAGGCTGTGTGAACAACCTTACCCTCGTCTACAGCTTTGGTGGCTGCCTCAAAGAAGTCGATCAGGTTCAGAAGGCATGATCTGCCTTTCACAAACCCAAACTGGGTGGGGTCTAGAGTTTGGAGGTTACCAATGTCTTTGTTTATGAGTTCTATGATGATACATTTCATGGCCTTGCAGACCAGGCTCATCAGGCTAATAGGGTGATAGTTCCTAGGATCAGGGGTGGCTCCCCCTTTGCGGAGTGGGATAACTGTTGCTGTGTGCCATTCAGTGGGCACAAAGCCTGATGTGAGACTATGATTGAACATGGTGCTTAGGTGGGGAGCCAGTTCATTCTGAAGTTCATGTAAAACACAGCCTAGGATGTTGCCCGGTCCCATGGATGCTGTGTTTATGGTTTTAGAGAGTGCAGCTTTTACCTGCATAGATGTGATTACAGGGACTCTGCATTCTTCCTGTACAGATATGGCTCCTTTAGGGGGTGAGAGGGGGATAAAGTTAGCACTGAACCTAACTGCCAGGATGTTGGCAATATCAGTTGGTTCTGTAATTTTCATGCCATTGTGCTGTAACTCAGAGCAGATCTGGGTTTTGCCATTGAGATTCTTGACATAGCTATAGAGTGCTTTGTGGTTGCCTTTAGAATCAGTTGTGATTTTGTTTTTGTAGTTAGCTTTGGAGGATCTTATGAGGGAGCTCAGCTTCTTACTGAGGCTCACCAGGAAGCTCCTCCACTCATGTGATTTTACTCTCTTTTGCAACAGTTTCTTCCTTCTGTTGTAGAGTTTGTTTATGGCAGGGAACCACCAGATTGGCTTCCTTTTTTTGGAGGATACCATCTTGGTTCCATTTGGGATAGCATGATCCATGCACTTGTGTAAGTGCTTATAGAGTGCATTTGTGTAGGATTCAGCGGTCATAACTGTATTGTCCATCTGCATGGGAAGCATGAAGATGGCTTTGGAGAAATTTTTTACCGTGGTTTCCTTAATGGTGGGTGGGGGCGGGATGTGGATATCTAGGGTGATTAGCTTATGGTCGGATCTGACCAACAAGGAGTTGACTTCAGGTGTGGAACACTCATGCTGGTAATGACTAGGTCTAGGATATTGTTGCCCCTGGTGGGGGTGTGGATAAGTTGATCCAGGTCATTGGAATTTATGAATTCCAGAAATCGTTGAGCAAAGGAGTTGGTACATGAATAGTTTTCCCAGTTAATGGTAGGGTAGTTGAAATCGCCCATTATTAGGGTGTCTGGTTGACCCTAATATTTTCCAGTATATCAAGAAAGAAGGAGTGGGAACCCTGGGACATGGTGGGGGATCTGTAGCAAGCTACAATTTGTATTGCAGTTTTGCCCAGAGTTAGTTGCACTTGGATAACCTCGGATGCATTATGCTGCGCAACTAGCCTGGACCAATTAATATGGACACACCTCCACCTTTGGTGTTCTGGTCCAGGTTAGATGGCCGAAAAGTGTGGTATGAGTTATAGCCTGGTAATGCAGGGGTGCTGTCTAGAGCCGTGAACCAGGTCTCCATCACTGCACAGATATCGATGTTCTCCATTTTAAGGAGTGCCTCAAGTGAGTGCATTTTGAGATTTAGACTTCTAGCATTGAGTAGCATTACCCTCAGTTTTTGCTTGCCTGTTCCTGTTACAATGGTGAATTTGTCATTTGAACCTTGCCTAAAAAAGGCACCATAGGGGCTGCAAGACCCTTAGCCAGTATGCAGAATCCCAGGGGCGACAGGTGCAGGCCATCTCTTGCAAAGCATCATGGTCTGTCAACCATGTCGTCCCAGGCAGACGAGATACTGGATACCCTTAGAATGACACCAGAAGCTTAGCTAATTGTTGAATTCAATCATTTTGTCCTCCTTCTGGGCAATGGCAGGATGGTACTCAGGGCTAGGTTCATACCTGCCTGGGCTACAAGATCAGAGAGCTCGTCTATGTCTCTTTTCATGTAGTTCAGGGAGGTACATCTCAGGTCATTCACACCAACATGGACAATGACAGAATCATATTTGCACTTGTTGTGGAGTGACCTGAGTGTGTGGGTTATGTGGCAGATCCTGGCACCCAACAGGCAGCTGACAGTACCCTTCTCCTTGTTTAGCCTGGTGAGTGGGACATCAGTGTGCCTGACTATAGAGTCACCTATGACTAGTGTGTTGGGTACATTGTTTTGCCTTATGGGCTGTGGTGTATTGGCACACACTGAGTCTGTGGTCTATGTGTCATTTGGGTTGTGTTGGGGCGTGGAGGTTGCTTGTGTTTTTGCTTTGGAGGTCTCTGTTGCTTGAGCAGATTATTTTTGAGAGCCTCTGTGAATGTTTTTGTGTTTCTATGTGTGGATTTTGGTGATGCAGGTTTAGTGGGACTATGTGATGAGTGTAGTGTGGTGCAAGTGTTTACCTTCTCCTCTTGACTGTCAAGTTCAGTCTTGTTTGGAGAGAGCTTTACCTCCAGTTTGGCTAGATAAGTGCATCTCTCACAGGCTGTGGTGTTGGGTGATAGGAAGAAAGGGTTGACTGTGTACATGAGGCAATTGCAACATTGCTCCAAGATGCCCAGATTCATCAGATAGACAGGAGAGAACACTGGGAGTTGACCCGTGGACATGCCTGAATAAAAGACTACTTTCCTCTAGACAAGTGAGGAAAATGAGGAAAGTGAGTATAAGAGCTGTTTATCTCTAAGCAAGTGAGGAAAGTAAGTACAAAAACTGTTTTCCTCTAGGTAAAGGGGAAGGCTGAGTGCTGTAGTAATTTTTAGCTTATTTAGTGCTAACAACAAGTTCTGAACAAGTGCTGAGCACGAATAAGCAAATTCAAGTGCTAAAACTAAGAATCTGTACCTGGATCTTGTGGTAGTTAGGCTACCTAGTGCTTACCACTCCCACTGATAAGCTAGAAGGCTTCCCTCCAACACAGAAAGGCTTGGGGGGGGGGCTCAGAAGCTTACAAGCAGTCCTGTTTGCCAGGATAGTCCGACTGGACAACAAATGTCCATTTTCAGTCCTGGGGAGAAAAACTCCATAAGTTTACAGAGAGAAGAAAAATTTACAAAAGAGACATTACAGAGTAGTAGCATACACATTGTAGACTTTACAGCCGTTAGTATACAATAAGAGGATAGTCCCCCTTTTGATTGAAAGCACAAGTGTACAAAATATACAGTGAGAGTAGATAAGAACCTGGTAGAGCACTGCAAGATATTTCACAACTGAATAAGAGTATATAAATGTTTAAGTTTCCATATATACATTCAAGCAAATATAGAGCATGTACATTATATGGTTTACCACCGTTTAACCGACGGACACAATGTCGACTACCTGTGTATCGAATGCTAATGTATCAAATGGCAATCCTGTTAATTTCCTAACCCCACTGTAGTGTGAGCTCGGAGTTGGTATATTTAATTTACGGGGGGGTGTGGGGGCGGCCCTGCAGAAACGTAGTAAACAGTGTGTGGGAAGTTATTTATAGTTGCTTTGTAGTTTTCAATGTTTTGAGATTCGATGTTATGACTTTTAGATGTTTTGAGGTTTAGATGTTATGGTCTTGATGTTTTGATAGATGTTATGACCATTCGATGTTTTGATAGGTAACCATATATATATATATACACACACACACACACACACACACACACACACACACACACACATGCACGTACATACACTCATATATAGGTTATTCCTCACACATGGATAGGTATAGTTAGATGGTGTTATTTGTGTTGTCCAGGACAGATGGGATGTAGAAATAGTGAGTGGACGAGGCTTCAGGGAGTCAATTACAGTTGCATAGATGGTTGGTGAAGAGGTATGTTTTGAGTAAGATTTTGAAGGAGGGTGTGGAGTTTTGTAGTCTGAGGTCAGGGAGAAGGTTGTTCCATATTTTTGCTATTTCATGGGCAAATAGTGATTCCCTGGAGTTGTTTTTGCATGTGATGGTTTTGTTTAAGGCTATGTTGGAGGACCGAAGTTGTCTATTTGAATTGTAGAAGTTTAGCTTGCCAGTCAGGTCAGGGGTTTTCTTGGGATAGTACAGAATTAGATGAGCTAGGCTGAGTTGATGGTACCTTAATAGGTTCGGGAAATCAATCCAGTGCAAGGCTTGCAGAGAAAGGCAGTGGTGGGATTGTGATTTGGCATCGGTAGTGAATCTAGTGATTTTGTTGTAACAGATGGAAAGTTTATTAAGGCCAGTTTTGTCAGATTAGTTAGAATTGGGGATTCATAAAATAGAGTAGATAGAAGGTGAGTCCTGGATATTGCAATTCGAGATTCGGTGGTTAGATAACTTTTACAGCGACAGAGGGAACCTAGCTTTTTGCGGATTTTAGTGATGGTTGTTGACATGTACTTTGTGAATTTGAGTTGCTGGTCAATGGTAACTCCTAGGAGTTTAGCCTCAGTGACGGGGTGATTTGGGTTTTGTTGGCAGAGAGTATAGAGAAGGTAAGGTTGCTCGTTTTAGTAGAGTGGAATAGCATTACTTGTGTTTTCTGGGGATTTAGTGTGAGCTGTGAGTTGTTAAGCCAGTTCTCTATTTCAGAAAAGGCTTCTTGGGCTTTTTGTTGGAGAAGCTGGATGTTGGGTGCAGAGCATATTTGAGTTTTGTCATCAACGTATTGGACTATGTCAGCTTTAGAGGTAGCTGAGTGGAGTTTGTTTGTGAAGATACTAAAAAGAAGGGATCCTAAGATTGATCCTTGCAGCATGTCTAAGGAGGTTGGGAGTGAGGGGATAGAGAGTTATGCCATTTGACGGATTGTTGGTGGTTATCTAAATAGCTTTTAAACCAGAGTAGGTTGGGATTGCTAAGGTTGAGGTCAGAGAGACAAGACAGTAGTTTATTATGTGAGACTGTGTCGAATGCCTTAGATAAATCTAGGAAGGTAGCTGAGATAAATTTACCTAGATTCCTGTGAGAGTTTATAGTATTGGGGAATTTGAGCAGGGCAATGGTGGTGCTGTGGGATGGGCAAAATCCGTGTTGAGTTGAGGAGAGAAGGTTGTTGGTGAGGAGATAGGAGAAGAACTGGTGGTGAATACATCTTTCTAGGATCTTAGAGAGGGTTAAGAGAATTGCAATTGGTCAATAGTTGGAAAGGTCTAGGGAGGGGCCACCTTTGTGGAGTGGTATGATGTATGATATATGAGGTTTTCCACAGGGATGGAATGGTGTGTTCAGTAATGGATCTATTTATTAGAAATGAAATGGGATAGGCTATAGCTGTGGATGCAATTCGGAGGTATCCGGCAAGAAGGTTATCTTCTGCAAGGGTGGTTGGTTTGAGTTTCGCTTGGAGTTTTTGGATAGTAGAGATAGGAACAGACTTAAGTGTAAAAGTAGTGTATTGATTTGGGCCTGAGGTGGCTGTGGAGTGTTGGGAGGAAGTAATGTTGTTTAAGAGTTTGAGTACTGAGGAGATGAAATAGTTATTAAAGTTGGAGGCTATGTCCAGGTCTGAACCTGTTATACTGGGGGCGGGAGTGATGGTTCTTCTGGGCTGTAGGATGTTATTTATTGTTGCCCAGAATTTTTGTGGTTTGGTACTGTATTTGTTTTGTTGAGTGATATAGTCATTTTGTTTATCGAGCTTAACCTGCTTTTTTGCTTTGTTCTAGAGCTTGTGAAAGGTTTATCTAGCTGCGGGTGATCTGGTGTGGTACCAGATTTTCCAGGATTTAGACCTGCTTGTAAGTAGGGCTTTTGTGGTCTTCTGGAGCCAAGGGGTGGGGTTGCTACATATCCTGATAGTTTTTAAGGGAGCTAGTTGGTTGAGGATATTTAGGAATGTGGAGTTGAAGTAATCAACTGCTTTGTCTAATGAAAGGGTTTTGATTTTGGTTTTGGGTCAGAGCCACAAGGGCGGGAGACTTAAACCTCGACACGGTTATTAATAGGACGTGCTGGAGGGATAGATTCATCACCCAAAGACTCCCTATGCTGTGGAATAAAATCCCGGTATATGTGAGGCAGAGCACCTCGCTGGCCTTGTTCAAGAGAAATCTTGACCAATGGATGGGAGATCGCAGATATACCCCAGGGATTACCTCAGTGTCACTGCTCAACAGAGGCACAGCAAAATAATGGGTATAGTTCCCCATACTAAAGGGGTGGCGTAAGCCACAAAACTATGGGCTAGGCTTGTAAATGCCCTCGGGCAGATAGCCTAGTATGAACCTATGAACCTATGAACCTATGAACCTATGATGGGAGACCAGTTGCAATGTTGCAAGGCTCTTATGAAGTGGCCTCTAGGAAAATTTTTCTTCCATTTTAATGAAACACTTAGTGAAGCTACAGCTAAAGAAGCTGCAGTGGTACCTGAGAAACTGATGGTGCCAACACACCCAGTCCTTATAGTGCCTTCTACAAGTATTGCCCTGTATCATCAAAGACCTCTCATGGCAGATACAACAAGTCCACCTTAGTCAGGGGTGTCTTTCCAGCTAGGACCAAGTACCAAGATGTTTTCCACAGGCTCTTGGTCATAGTCTGGGGAGCTTACTCAGGAGATCTGCAGATCCAAGGAAGGTAAAACAGAGGTAATCCATAAAGCTTGAGTCAGGTATGGTATTCCACCTGTGACCCAGAGGGTGACAAGCCTAACGTGAAAGAGAGTGCAAAGGATTGGTCCAGATGAAATCACTTTAGTTAGCAGATCTAGGAGACTCTCTCTGATACCCTCCCTGTGGAAGGAATAAAGATACCTTGTTGAAGATTCAAGTAGTTTATTCACTTTAGTAGGTAGATGAATAAATGGAGTCTATGTTATAAACACGAATGTTTACTTAACCGAATACCTAAACGCCGACACATATTCCGCGAACCACAAATACACCGAATGCCCTAAACCGCGAAATTCAAAAAGTTGAACCATCATAGTTGCCCCACCCCACCACCCGCTAAATACTACCTACACAAACAAACTAAATAAACCACATACATACATACACTAACCAAAACCCTACTTCTAACCCTAAACTAAACCCTACTTCTAACCCTACACTAAATCTTGCATATACCACCATGTATGCACTTAACTTAACCCGCACCCTAACCCTAAGGTCCGTAACTATCGCACACTTACCTTAAAAAGCTATACCCAAACAAACTAAATAATCCACACACATACACTTAACAAAACCCTACTTGTAACCCTACACTAAATCTAACATACATTACCATCTATACACTTACCTTAACCCGCACCCTAACCCTAAGGTCCGTAACTATCACACATTTACCTTACAGAGCTATATCATAGGAGGGCCAACCATGACGATTCAATATTTACGATTTCACGCTTCTGGAAGATCCATGTTTTCGCGGTTCGATGAAGACGTGTCAGCGTTTTGGTATTAGGGTAAGTAAACATTTGTGCTTATAATATAGACCCGAATAAATGTTCTTGTTCTAATACGTTACATTCAATGGTCAGTTATTTAAAGGCAGTTAAAGACAATGGTGGAAGGGACCAGTGGTGCTGATTTGAGGGGAAATCTGAGAGATGGAGAAACAGGTTGCCAATCCCAAAGATTAGAGGTTAGTCCCTTATTTAAATATTCCTGAAAGACTAGTGAGGGTTTACCAGTTCAGCAGCCCGTGGAGCCTCATTCTTAGTTAAAAGGTTTTTCATTTTTATTTTTAACAAACAAAGCACAGCAACATACCATGAGATATCACTATAGAACTATACTTAAGAAAACACGTTTGCCTGAGCTTCATAGGATCCATCTAATAGAGTGGCTTACACTTTGATAATTGAAAATGCTTGCTTTTATGAGGCTATAACTAGACTTTATTAGCCTGTTTGCATAAAATATAATACATTGCTTTAAGCAAATTATGAAAACGTTATTACAGAACTTTTTCCATATATATTAAGTGCCAAACAAGGGGTCAGGATTCAACTATAGTTTCAGTCTAAAAGACCATCACTTAACTCTCGTGGTACATGTTAATCACCTATTTCAACTTATCTGTCATGGGATCCTCCACTCTCTCCCTTGTTGCCAGTAAAGCAATTCCTCATGGCGATCATGTGCTTGAAGCCTCCTAAGAGGGTCTTACTCCACCATAGGACCACAACTACATTTTGACAAAACTTAACCTTGTCGCCATTTGAACTAATTGCTTCGGCCCCCTTGGATATCTTACTCAGAGCCTTGTCCTGTTGATGGCAGTTACCACTACTACAAGGACTTTAGGCCATCATCCAAAAGGGCCTTACTGAGACAGACACCTGGTGTCAAAGTCATGGCCTCAAGCTAAATGCCAAAAAATGCATAGTCATCCTGTTTGGGAAAAACAAAACACCCATGAATTACCACATAGGTGGCAGCCCCCTTAATACAGAAGAGGTAATAAGCAATCTGGGGACCCAGGTAGATAGTAATCTCTCCTTTAACAATCATATGGCCAAAGTAGTTAGGAAATCTTTCTATGTGGCCCATCTAATTACTGAAGAGTTAACATCTAGAAATAATGTGGCTATAGTGCCCCTCTACTCATCACTCATTAGACCATCATAGAGTACAATGCCCCATTTGGGATGTACCTCACAAGACGCTTCCAGCAGCTGGAAAGACCACAAAAGTTCCTCAGCAAGAGGATTACTGGCCTCAAACATATGTCCTATGCAGCCCGACTGAAAAAACTCCGGCTGTACTCAGTGGCATATCGCTTACTCAGAGGTGATCTCTGCCTGACTTACAAAGCCATGTCCAACTCAGAACTGATGGACATGCTCCACCTAAAGAAATCCAAGTCACTGCGAGCCATGCGCTCTAGTGAGCTAAACCTCGCCACAACAATAAATAGAACATGCTGGAGGGATAGATTCCTGTCACAGAGACTCCCCATGCTTTGGAACAAAATTCCAGATTACATCAGGCAGAGCCCCTCAATAACACTCTTCAAGAGAAACCTTGACGAGTGTATGGGTAACAGAAAATACACCCCTGGGATCACTTCATTGGCTCTGCTTGACAGAGGATCAGTTAATTAATCAATGGGGGTGGCAAAAGCCGACACACTCTGGCTAGGCTTATAAATGCCCTCAGGCAGATAGCCTAGTACCTACCTATGAACCTATGAACCTATATACAAAATCCAATTTCTCATCTTCCACAAGGATACAATCATGGTACATACTGATCATACGTTCATTCCTAAGGTGGTGACAGACCAATCTCTAAATCAGGCTATTTGCTTCTCTGTGTTTTTTTTTTCCATCACACCTGAACAAGAAGGAAAGTATTTTTAAACTTCCTACATGTGCATTGGCAAGTGAGACTTTGCTTTGACAGGACAAAAGCAATAAGAAAGTCTGAACTGTTGCTCACTTTATTTGCAAATGTCAAACAGAGCATATCCAAAGTCCTATCATGCTGTATTTGCTTTTGTTATTCTCTTTATGACAAAACTGTGTCAGGGCACATCAGGAATCTGTTCCACTAGTTAGGGTCCATTCTTTTAGGAGTACTACACCCACTGCTACCTTCCTTATGTAGGTCAGTACCAATAAATACTGAAAGCATCTACCTGGTCATTTGTCCACACCTTCTCTAAGCACTATAGCATGAAACACATCTAGAGACAGGACAGAATTTGCCACTGCCAATCTACAGGAGCTCTTGTAACTTATTCTTCCTGAGGCCTAGACACTCCCTATTCCATGAATGTTTTGAATCTTCCCAAGAGTCATTGCTGCAACAATCAACCCTACAAAGATCATAGTACATCTGTGTTAAAAACGTATTAGAAGTGTAAATGTTTGAGTATACTCACTGTTACTGTAGAAATCCATATCCCTTCCCATCTTGACTCATTTCTGTGGGCATTCCTGAGGTGGGATGGGAACACTACTCACCTTGCCTCCTCCTGCCCTCCCTCTGTGATACCCTGACAAAGCACCTTCTTTCCCTAGGTTGGCTTTGAACCCGGAGATGTAGCTTGCGGTTATTCTGGTCAGACTGCCATCAGAACAGTCAGTGCTATGGCTTCAGAGCATACCAAGCAATATTATCAAAGCAAGAAACAACCATATATGGTGTGAGCATATGTCCCTCTTATACAGCTGATGTCTTGATATCCAGGAGGGATTATCATCTGCATGACCTGGAGAATGAAAGATTCTAAGCTCTGGTAGCCGGGCCTTCTGTAGCAGGTCCAAAGAGTATTATACATTACTGACCATACTCAAAACATTTATATTTACAGTAAGTTCTTAACACAACTGTACTTTCAAGTTGCTTCTTCCAAGGTGTTAGCTCCTCTGGTTCCTTCCTTAAAAAAAAAAAAAGTTTCAGATGAGTTTGATATCCTGAAAAAAACATGATTGCTGTCAGGGAATAAAACTCGTGCACTTTTTAATGAAATGAGATCAAATAATTATAGGCCAGATGGAATAATATTTCATTTATATGTTGTTTTTCCTTTAGACCATTTTTTTAATTACATTTTCTTTGTCAGTGTGGTTACAAATTCAATTATAATTGGTATAGGTAGTTTATAATAGCTCAAGAACTAGGAATCTGTGTCTTCTCTGTTTTTCCAGTCATGTAAATGTTCTCCATGTACTCTTTTCTAAATCATTTGTTTAAGAAAGTTAACATATCACTGTTTTCCTCTTTTCCTAGTATACCAGAACTCTTGTTTTTTGGGGGGATCTTTTTTCAGAATCATGTATTTGTTTGGCTGTTCATCATCTTCTTTAGTACTGAAATTCAGTTTTATTTCTGCAGCCATGGGTCTACTTTAATGTCAGTGACAGCTGTCTCACGGGTGTCTACATTAGAAGCAGTGACTAAAAGCAGCTTTCAAGTCAAAGTATTGATTCACCTTAGTTGTTTGAAGTACTTTTAGTGAATCCTGAATAGCATTTGTGGTAATCATAACATCTGAGAGAGCCATATCTGGCAAAGCCCCTCGTTCTAAATTAGGCATTTTATCCAGCCTTCCATTGATGTGCTTGTTTTTTCCTGTCAAAGGCAATGCTTTTGCTTTCGGTCACGTACTTTTGGAGGTGGAGTATAGCATATACTTTCCCTGCATTCAGTTTAGACAGGATCACGTTAGCAAACTGTTTTCCTTGGCATTAAAAGCATTCAGAAAACTTTTGGAAATATTAAAATGATAGTTATAAATTTTACATTAAAATGTAAAAAAAAAAAAAAAAAAAAAAAAAAAAGCACAGGAGCTGCTTAACTGCTCATAGTTAACATGCCCCCCCCCATGTAAACCAAAGTACATATATAACATTCCTGGACAATGGAATCAGGACTACTGAATTTTACCCTAACTAGGTTGACAGCAACAGAGAAAGAACAGTTGGCTTGTCCATCTAACTGAATTTTAAAACAAAATCAAAAAACAAAATCCACAAATCACTCCACAAGAGTTAAATTTTTTAACACCTCTGGTGTTAGTTATATCCTGAGAAGGTGAATAGCTGAGGTACCAGAGGTGTTAATAAAATCTAACAGTTGTTGATTGATTTGTGGATTTTATTTTATTTTTTTTATTTATTGTAAGTTTTTTTTAGTGTTTTGTGAATTTTAGAACACCATGGAAGCGCTGCTAAAAGGGAAAAAAATGAATAGCTAGGCTGCTGCTGGGAAGAGTTCCCAAGGCAATATGGACTTCCAAGAAAAATAAACCATGCAAATCCAATGTAACCAAGGCATTCAGTCAGACTGATCTGTAATTAGCTCGCACTGAGTGTGATAAGATGTATGACACAATACCATGCAACAGGATTGTGGATAAATGCAAACATTTTCTAGTGGATACTAGTTTGTTAACATGGTTAAAATATAGACTAAGGCACAGATTTTTAAAGTGAATAAAGTCCACTCATTGAAACTTTGGTGATATAGGAGAAGCATGTGGGTTATACTGGTGCCTGTACTTTCAGTGTCTTTACAGGAGACTATTTTACATGAAATAAAAAAAAATCATATTTCTACTGGTGTATATATTACATGGAAAACAGTGAAGGAAAAAGGAAAAAAGTATGCTGTTTAAAGTTATACTACATGACTGATTATTTTAGAAAGTGCACAGAGAATGAGATATGCTCTAGAAGGACAAACTGTATAACTCCACATTAAATTCATTGTTACTGCAAGACATACAGAAGAAGAATACTTCTCAGTGCTCTTATCTGATGGACTAAATATTGTCAAATATTGTTTGACAGCAGAAAGAAAGGCTGGTGAAATGTTTCACTGGATAGAAAGATGCTCCTGCATTTTAAACAAAAAGACAGAGGGTGTTGGCATAATGGTTAAGGTGTTTACTTCACTGACACGAGGTACAGGGTGTGATTTTCACCTATGATAAAATTGGTTAAGCTTGAAATGACTCACAAGATCAGCTAGCCTAGTATTCACCTACATGGCTTATGTAGATCATTAGCTCTGTATGCAGACAGAAAAGTATTTTAGAAGGCTGCACATAATATGCAGCAGAATCCACACAATGAGAGTCTAAAATACCTTAACATGTATAACAGGAAGAAAAGGGGCATGACACCCTTTGACAGCATCACTGCCCATTTATTTATGCTTTCCTGAAATCCCTCAGCTGACTCATTGTCTCTTTTTTTTCCAGCTTCAGCTCTAATGGAGTATTTCAGTCAGCAGATATGATCTCACATTATGCTGTACCATATACTAGTACAATTTTTCTACACCATTGAGAATAATAATCATCTCTACAATGTGCCTTAGGGGACAGAAGACTCCAAATCAATAACAAAATACCCCTAATATGACAAAGTCTAGTCCAACTCACCTCCCTATCCCTCTATTGTTTTGTTAATGTAAGACATAACTTTGTTGTTGTTGTTGTTGTGTCTTTCGGCTTTTCCCGGTTAGGGGTCGCCACAGCGGAACTCCGGTCCGCTAATGATTGGCAGTAGATTTTTACATGCCGAGTTGCCTGCCCTGACGCACAACCTTAAACGAAGGTACGCCCATTCATGCATGTCTTCACACAGAAGACACTTTAGCTGAGAATTGAACAGGACAACATCTTAATGTGAGGCGACAATGCTACCGCAGCACCACCACCGCAGTTAATGTAAGACATAACTTTATATTTCAAAAATTACATATCTATGTCATTGCCAAGAATTCTTTGACACTTCCCCACTTCACAGCAACATTTTCCAAGCTATTTCATTTTGCAGAGACTCGTTCATAGGTTCATAGGTTTATACTAGGCTATCTGCCTTGGGGCAATTATAAGCCTTGCCCGATTCTGTATGGCTTACGCCACCCCTTGATTTGAGTATACTGTGCCCTTTTTAAGGTTTAGTTTACTGTGCCTCTGTCTAATAGTGACACGGGAGTAATCCCTGGGACAAACCTACGATCCCCCATCCACCTATCGAGATTCTTCTTGAAGAGATTCAATGAAGTGCTCTGCCTCACATGAATTGGAATTCTATTCCAGAGTGAAGGGAGCCTCTGGGTTATGAACCTGTCCCTCCAGCAAGTTCTATTTATTTCTGTGCTGAGGTTCAAGTCCCTCGAGCATGTGGCTCTAAGGGATTTAGATTTACTGAGGTGGAGCATGTCCATTAATTCTGGATTTGACATAGCTTTGTATGTCAGGCATAGATCGCCTCGAAGTAGGCGGTATGCAACTGAGACGAGCAGGAGTTTTTTTAACCGAGCAGCATATGGCATCTGTTTGAGACCCTTGATCCTCTTGGTGAGATACTTTTGGGGTCTTTCTAATTGCTGCAGGTGTCGGGTAAGGTACATCCCAAAAGGGCATTGTATTCTATGATGGGCCTGATGAGGGATGAATAAAGGGGCATGATTACCTCTCTTGATCTAGATGTGAAACCCTTCGTGATGAGGTGGGCTATGTAGAAGGTCTTTCTAACCACTTTGGCAATGTGATTTTCAAAGGAGAGATTGCTATCAACTTGGGTCCCCAGGTCCCTAATAACTTTCTCTGTACTTAATGGGTTTCCGCCTATGTGGTAATTTGTGGGCACATTGTTTTTGCCAAAGGGTATGACTATACATTTTTTGGCATTTAGCTTTAAACCATGGCGCTGGCACCAGTTATCTGTCTCTGTGAGACCTTTTTGAAGGATGTTTGTGTCAGCTGGAGAGTTGATTATGGCGCCCAGTTTGCAGTTATCTGTGAACTTGGTGAGCCATAGTGCTCCCACATTTGCCTGTACCTCGGAAAAGTATATACCGAACAAGAGTGGTCCCAGGACAGAACCCTGTGGGACGCCACTTGTGACCGGTTTCGAGTCGGACATGGCTCCAGCAACTCTCACTCTGTGGGTTCTGTCTTTGAGCCAGTTTGTGACCCATCTTGTGACATAGGGGTTTATATTTAAGCTGGATATCTTATCTATGATGCCCGAGTGGGGTATTGTGTCAAATGCCTTTGCAAGGTCCAGATAGGCTGTGTGGACTACCTTCCCTTCATCTATGGCTTTGGTGACTGTTTCGAAGAAGTCAACCAGGTTCAAAAGGCAGGATCTGCCCTTGACAAAGCTGAACTGGGTAGGATCTAGTGTCTGTAGGTCCCCAATGTCTTTGTTTATGAGCTCCATGATGATCCTCTCCATAGCCTTGCAGACTAAGCTAGTCAGGCTTATGGGGCGATAGTTTCCAGGGTCTGTAGAGGCTCCACCTTTGTGGAGTGGGACCACTGTTGCTGTACGCCATTCTGTGGGCACATATCCTGTAGTGAGGCTGAGATTGTATAGCTGTTTTATTTGAGGGATTAGTTCCTCTTGGAGTTCATGTAGGACACAACCTGGGATGCCATCTGGTCCCATGGAAGCAGAGTTTTTTGCTTTGGAGAGGGCAGCCTTCACCTGAGCATCAGAGATGTTTCGGAGGCAGCCCTCTGCCAGGATAGACACTTGCTCTTTTGGGGGAGGGGGGAAAGAAGTTTGCACTGAACCTGTCTGCCAGGATATTGGCGATGTCTGTGGGTTCAGTGTATTTTTTGTTGTTTAGAATCAACTCAGAACAAGTCTGGGAGTTGCATCCCAGGTTTCTAACATAACTGAAAAAGCCTTATGATTGTCTTTGGTGTCCTGTGCAATTTTTCTCTCGAAGCTGGCCTTGGAGGATTTTATGAGGGATCGTAATTTTTTGCTAGTACTGATCAGAGATGCCTTTCCTATTAGGGATTTTGCTCTATCATCTAGTAGCTTCCTCCTTCTGTTGTACAGTTTATTTATGGCAGGGGTCCACCAGACTGGACGCCTGCCTTTGGATGATTGGGTCTTGGTTTTGTTTGGGATAGCATGATCCATGCATTCCTGGAGATGTCCGTAGAATGCGTTTATATAGGATTCTGCAGTTTGGGCCATAGTTTCCACTGGCCCTGGGGCCTTGAAGGATTCCACTTTGGTTTTGAGAAGTGAGAAGTTCACTTTTGAGAAGTTTTTCACTGTGGTTTTCTGGGCTGGGGTGGGGTCGGGATGTGGACATCCAGTGAAATTAATTTATGGTCTGATCTTACCAATGAGGGATATACTTCTGGTGTGGAGCATAGAGTCCCCATGTTGGTAATGATCAGGTCTAGTATGTTGTCCCCTCTTGTGGGAGTGGTGACTAGTTGTTCCATAGCATTTGAGTTTATAATTTCCAGGAACCTTTGGGCTAAGGTGCTGGGGCTTGAGTAGTGCTCCCAGTCAATGTTTGGGTAGTTGAAGTCACCCAATATAATGGTGTTCGGAGAGATCTTCATGTTCTCCAATGTTTTCAGGAAAGCCGAGTGGGATTCCTGACTTTGAGAGGGTGGTCTGTAGGATGCTATAAACTGAAAAGCAGTCTTGCCCACTGTTAGTTGCACATGGATGGTCTCCGATACTTCGTGCAATGCCACTAACCTGGAGGTGTGGATATCCTTGATAAATATGGAAACTCTCCCTCCTTTTGTGGTTCGGTCTGGGTTTTGGGGCCGAAAAGCATGATATGAGGTATAGCCTGGTAGTGCTGGGGTGCTCTCTGGAGCCTTGAATCTGGTTTCTGTCACTGCACAGATATCAATGTTCTCCATTCTGAGGAGAGCTTCGAGTGCATGCATCTTGAGCTTAAGACTTCTGGCATTTAGCAGCATTACCCTTAGTTTCTTGTTCCTTGTGCTGTCTATGGCGGTGGGTTTGACTTTTGAGCCTTGCCTAAAAAAGGCACTATGGGGGCGGCAAGAGCCTTTGCCAATATCCGAAAGCCCAGTGGTGACAGGTGCAAGCCGTCCCTAGCGAAGCAATGTGGCTTGTCGAGCATGTCATCCCAGGCTGACAGACACTGGATCCCCTTTGAATGACACCAAAATTTTAGCCAATTGTTAAAATCGATCATTTTGTCTTTGTACTGTGGCATCATTCTAGGTGAGGGTAAGATGCTGCTCAAGGTCAGGGTCATACCAGCCTGGGCTACATGATCAGAGAGCTCCTCTATGTCTCTTTTCATGTAGTCCAGGGAGGTACGTCTCAGGTCATTCACACCACATGTACAATGACTGAGTCATATTTGTATTTGCTTTGGAGTGACCTGAGTGCTTGCGTCATGTGGCAGATCCTAGCACCCGACAGGCAGCTCACCATGACCTTCTCTTTATTCAGCCTGGTGAGCGGGACGTCAGTGTGTCTGACAATAGAGTCACATATTACAAGAGTATCAGGTGTGTTATTCAGCCTTAAGGGCTGTGGCTGCTTGGCACACTGACTTTGTGGGTTATGTGTTGTGCGTGTTTTGTTTTGAGGTAGCGTTTGCTTGGATGTCTGCTTTGGAGGTCTCTGTTGCTTAGGTAGATTTTTATTTAGAGCCTCCGAGTATGTTTTTGTGTATTTATGTATTTGGTTCGCTGATGTGGTGGGACTATGTGATACTGGACTTGTGTTGTGTGAGGTTACCTTCTCCTCCTGACTGGTTACACCAGTTTTGAGATGAGAGAGCTCAGCCTCCAGTTTGGCTAAATAGTTGCATCTCTCACATATATTTGAACCTGTTTGGAGGAGGAGAGGGTTGTCCGTGTACATGAGACAGTTGTAACATTGCCTCAAAATTCTCAGATTCACCAGCTGGACTGGAGAGGAAACCATTGACTGACCTTTGGACATGCTAGAGTAATATAGGGAAACTGAATTTAAGACGGACCAATAGAGGACAGGGTAATCGTAGAGAGTATAAGAGTAAGTAGTGCTTATGGTTTGATAGTGCTAACTTGTAGGATTACTTAATTGGACCAGTGAAGGGCCTTAGAATGAGAATATGGTGTTTAAATTGAGAGATAGAGCAGTTCTAAGGGAAAAAGTGAAGAGCAGACTTTGTGGAGCCAGGAATAGTTTAAACCCAATTAGGCGGCGCTGCCCGCTGTTGCACTATGCTCAAAAACGCGCAAAATCACGCAAAAGGGGGTTTTAAGAGAGGAAGATGAAGGAGTTTTGGAATTGACCCAAGATGGCCAATAAAACTACAGTTTCAAGTCAGTAACCACTCCCACAGGGGCAGGCAGGCTGCTCAATGTTTTTCACTGCCACTGATCAACAGAGAGACTTCCCTTTAGCCCAAGCAAAAAATGGCCTCACAGAAACTTACAAACAGTTCAAGAACAGCAAGCCTGTAACTGAACTTTTTTAAATCTCAGAAAAGTGGAAAAAAAGCAAGATTTTTTTTGTTTTTTTGTTTTTTTCAGAGATAGCAGAGGTCACAAGTATCAACAACTTATAACAGTGCAGTAAATGACCCCACACAAGAGTGCTAGGCCAAAGACAGATAAAATGTAAGTTTTGAGAAAAAAACGATTTTAAAAATAAGTGCAAACAGGAAATTCAGTAAACAGCTCTAGGTTGTGCTCTAAATACAGTTACTAATGCAGAAATCAAGTTTAACAAGTCAGAAAATGCTCAAAATAGGCAGCTATGCAGAAAAACTTAGCAAATAAACAGAGGAAAAATACTTAAAAATCTCAAAAGTGGCTCCTTTCTTCTCTCAGCATTTTCTCCTCTTGGTGGGTGAAATTACATTGTAGTGATAAATTTTAGCCAGAGTTATTATAATTTTGCAGCCATCATCTTCACCCAATCTTCTTGAAGCACCAAAATAAAGAGCTAACTTTCCCTCTGAACCCTTTCCAAAAACGTTCTTATAGGGTTCTACCAAGGTTTTCCAAAACAGCCCAAAGAGAAGAAAACTTCAGCATATGTGAACATTAGGGCCTTCCCTTCTCTGTAAGGTAGTGGTAAATTACATCCAATATACAAAAATACTTGTACAGTACTATAAAAAAACATTCCAGTCACTACTGAATGAGGCATGTAAAACAACATCTCATATCTTTTCCCACTGAGACTCAACTAATTCTTATATCACCTCCACAGTGTGCCAGGCTGAACATTGCTAAACTAGTTGACTAGCTCTAATTGTCGATCACTACAATGAGATTTCAGGTATGTTGAACTAAAAATCAAGACTAAGCTGTCTTGGGAAATCTCCATTTTCCTCAAGATAACGTGATCTCATAGTCTGCATATAGAAGCACAGAGTGTGATGGGCTCATGTGGGTGCAAGGCAACTTTACTCCTGCATAAAAGCTTTTGCATTTTACTTTTGAATGTGCAACGTTTGAGGATTTTTGATGTTTTGTTAGACAAACACAAAACTGCCAGACTTTCATTAGGAAGATGTAAACATGTGCAGAGGGAGTGGTGGATTTGATTCTTTGTTCTGAAGAAGTCTTGCATTTTACTAGGTGAAAGTGCGCTCAACTGTACTTCTTGTGTGTATTGCCATTATTTTATTGTGTACCTGCTATTAATTCATCATATTTTATTGGATTGATTAAACGTATACTGAATGTACAGTCCTGTTTGCCTTGGATCTGTGCTGTTTTGTTTAATATGCAACTCCAGTGGAGCCAGTAGCCTTTGCTATCTTTATTGCGCAAATCTTTTCAAAAGATTGACAAGAAACAAAAACATCTTAGCACATAAAACTGAAAGCACTAGCCAGGAAAAAGAAGCATGCAAAAAAGAATAGATAATTACATTTTCTTCCCAAATGCTATGTATCAATATTCCCCATCTAGTCACTGTGCTCTTAACTCCTCCAGTCATGCACTGCAGGATATGGACCATGATAAAACCCCAAATAGATAGCTCTTCTGTCAATCACACGCACACACACACACACACAAACACGCACACACATGCACACACACACGCACACACACACACACACACACACACACACACACACACACACACACACACACACACACACACACACACACACACACACACAGTCCCATTCTCTTCCCTTTTCATCATCACTTATCAGAAGAGAATTATATATGATAGGTTGACTCTAACACATAGGATCATAGGAGGTTGCTAGGCTAATGGTCCTGGGGCCCTTCCAAGCCTAGCCAAAAGTTTATCCCCAAAAAAGAAACTTCAGTCAGCACCTGTCACCCCTGTCAATGAGGGACACAGGTGGAACCCTGGAACAAATTTGTGGTTTCCCATCCACTCATCAAGGTTGTGCTTGAAGAGGGTCAGAGAGGTGCTCTGTTTGACGTTTATGGGAAAGTCTATTCCAGAGACGGAGCAGCCTCTGGGAGATAAACCTGTCTCTCCAGCAGGTTTTGTTGATGTTGCATATTAGATTCAGGCCTTTTGAGCAGGTAGTGTGTGAGGAGTCAGACTTATGGATATGGAGCATCTTTATTAGGGCAGGGTCCGAGATTCCCCTGTAGACGAGACACAGATCACCCCTGAGCAATCTGTATGATACCGAGTAGAGTGACCGTGATTTGAGCCTGTCTGCATAGGCCAGGTGTTGGAGGCCATGGATTCTCTTTGTGAGGTATGTTGGTGGCCTTTCCAGTTGGTGTAGATGTATGGAGAGGTACATCCCAAACAGGGCGTTATACTCAATTACTGGTCTAATGAGGGAGGAGTATAGAAAGGTAATAACCTCCTTTTTTCGGGATGCAGTCCCTTTACTTATGAGATGAACCAAGTAAAAGGTATTTCTGACCACTGCAGCTACATGATGGTCAAATGTGAGGTTGTTGTCAACCTGATTGCCCAGGTCTCTCACCACAGGTTGCATGCTTAGGGGGTTGTCGTTGATGCAGTAATCAATAAGGGTCATGTTTTAGCTGAATGGATGATGATACATTTTTTTGCATTTAACATTTGAGGAGTCAATGACAGCACCCAACTTACAGTCATCCTCAAACTTGGTCAGCCACAGGCCTTTTGTCTTTGCCTGGACCTCTGAGAAATAGTTGCCAAACAGTAGGGGCCCCAGGACAGATCCCTGCGGAACTACACTAGTGACAGGTCTTCTATCAGAGGTGGAGGTCCCTACTTTGACTTTGAGGGTCCTGTCAGTGAGCCATTTGGCCATCCACCTGATGAGATAGGGATTTACACCAAGTTGTGTTACCTTTTCGATGATGGCCGAGTGTGGGTTTGTTGCAAAGGCCTTGGACAAGTCAAGGTAAGCTGTATGTACTGACTTTTCCTCATCCAGGGCCTTGGTGACAGTCTCAAAAAAGTCAACCAGGTTCAACAGGCAAGATCTGCCTTTGACAAATCCAAACTGGGTGGGGTCAAGTGGTTGGAGATTACAGGACATCTCCTCGGTCCTTTTGATCTCTTCAAACACAACTTGGACCCATACAATCACATTTTTCCATACAAGTTAATGAAGCATTTCAATGTAAGGAAAGTATGCATATCAGCTGCCCTAATCTAATGATATCTGAGTTTTCTCCAGAGCAGTTGCATAGGCTTCAGCAGCTATAATCAAGAAATACCATCATCTTGTTTCCTAAGATAAAAAGGCAGATACCTCGCCCAGAAGATTTCAGGCCAAAATCTCTGCTAAATACTGATATTAAAGGATTTGCTCAAATATTAGCAAACAGATTGGACAGGGTGATCCCAAAAATAAATAGTTGGAGAGGAGTAGTTTTGGTTTGTTAAAAGAAAGCAAGTCACAAGCCACAGACAGCTGGCAGAAGTTAGCAGACTTTTCAGCAATGAACCAAAAAGAAAAAAAGTACAGCTTTGGTATTTGTGGACTGGAAATTCCTCTGAGTCTATAAAGAGGACAGAGCTGGGGAAACAATTCAAGCTTGGTTCATACTGATGCATTCATGTCTTAAGTTTGATATTTTTGTGAATGGGTTACCTCTCTCAATAGGGGCAATTCAGAGGGGCACAAGATAAGGCTGTCACTTGCCACCAGAGGAGCTGGCAGTATAGGTATAAAATCAACTAAAAGCATCATTCCACTGAGAGGTTAAAAGCCTGGTTTAGGCTGCATGTAGACAATTGCATATTTATGTCAGAGTATGTACTGATATAACCTTGCCTATTGTATTAGAAATAATCCAAGAATTTGTTATGGCTTCATGACAGACCTAGAATGAGTAGGGGACAGGGATAGACAGACCTGAAATGAGTAGGGACAGAGATAGGTAAACCTGAAATGAGTAGAGACAAGGATAGGGAAACCTGAAATGAGTAGGAACAGGGATAGGCAGACCTGAAATGAGTAGGAACAGGGACAGGCAGACCTGAAATTAATAGGGACAGAGATAGGTAAACCTGAAATTAATAGGGACAGGGATAGGCAGACCTGAAATGAGTAGTGACAGGGATAGGCAGACCTTAAATGAGTAGTGACAGGGATAGGCAGACCTGAAATGAGTAGGGACAGAGATAGGTAAACCTGAACTGAGTAGGGATGAGGATAGGCAGACCTGAAATGAGCAGGGACAGGGATAGCAGACCTGAAATGAGTAGGAACAGGGATAGGCAGACCTGAAATGAGTAGGGATGGGGATAGGCAGACCTGAAATGAGTAGGAACAGGGATAGGCAGACCTGAAATGAGTAGGGAATGTGGACAGGCAGACCTGAAATGAGTAGGAGCAGGGATAGGCAGACCTGAAATGAGTAGGAATGGGGGTAGGGAATGACCTGTGTACTCAGATCCAGGAAACAGAGACAAATCTCTAGATGTTCTTCGTGTTTCACTGTTGCAGTCATCACATTTGGGTTATCCCTGACAGGATAGCCCTTAGCCGGCTCGAATACCAAGACTTAGTATTTCTGCGTCAGTTGCTGTCACTTGAAGACTGACATCAGGTCGTCAGTAGTATAAAGTAAGGCACCCGACACCATTACATCAGTCTTTCTTGCCGTGGACCCCAAAGCAGAAGCAGTTCCCACGAGTGCCAGTTGGCTGCTACCTGAGTTTGCATCTACTGAATTGAAGTTGAAGTCTTCTAAAGCTAAGTACCCCATTGGGGATCCTTTTTTCTTGCACTAACCGATGTCAGAAAAAGTTAATAATTGTCTCGCCTGTGGAAAACAGATGCCACACCAAGGCTTCTATTCTTACTGCGTCACTTGTTTAGGCTCAGACCACAATGTCCCTCTTTGTCGTTTCTGTGCTTTGTTCAATGCCAGAACTATCCATCATTGGGCCCTTATTGTAGGCAGATTTTTTGCTTACAGTCCTCAAATTCCGATATGGCTTCGGTAAGCCATCCAACAGCAGATCTTCTGAAAAAAATAAAGATAAAGACAGAAACAGACAGCACAGGTCCAAATCTACCGATGATGCTTCCATTAAGCTAGTAGTCAGTTCTCCAGTACTCAGTGAGGCACTTTTGCAGCCCCTAATGCCCGCTTCTGTTGATTTACAGGCCACTACCGAAACCCTTTTGGAGTCTGGTATGCCTCAAAACTCTTCTTCGACTAAGAATCCTGCAGTCATCTTACCCTTGGATGGGTCCGAAGCTGGTGAGCAGGCACTGGCTTCTGAGGAAGGCCTTCGCACTACTGAATCTTGACACAAACTGACATCTTCTTTTGTGACTACCGTTCTTTCTAAAACTACTGAGTTTCTCTGGCCCAGGGTATGAACCACACCCAAGAAATCATCGACCCACTCTCTGGTGCCTGCTACCTTCCCTCAGTCTTAAATGCTTAAAATGACAGAAGACCTTATCAAGCTGATCAGGGGAAACCAAGCTACCCCCTCCAAAAGGAAAAGAGATCTGTCCCCTGTAGTTCTGTATGAACAAGACTCAGATGAATTTGATGCATCTGAATATGAAGACATGCAACCCCTCTCCACTTATGAGGATTCTGATGGAGAGGATTCCATTCCTTCTGTCTCTCCCCAGAGGATATTTTCTTCGTGGAAACCCTGCATATCTTAAGGGAGCATTTCCAATGGGAGAGTCAGAACTACCCTCAGTCTAAAAAGAGACTCAGGGAATTCCTAGATCTTCCACAACACAGACCCTTGGCCATCCCCCCAGTCCTAGATGTTGTGGAGGATATTTTCCTTGAATCCAGCTTGACTCTTGATGCCCTTCCTCCTGCTCCTAGAACACCAGACAGGTACTATAGAGTCCCTGACTCACACAAATATCTTTTTAAAAATCCTACAGCTGACCCGGAGGTCATTTCTCAAGGGCTAAAGGGGATTAAAGCAACCTCTACTAAGAAACCCATCCCCTCAGACAGGGATTTGTGAGCATTGGACAGATGGGGTAAAAAAGTATACACCTCAGCTATTCTTGCTATCAGGGCACTAAATTGTCAGTTTCATATGCTGAAATTTCAGCAAAATACCTTGGAACTCCTTAAACAAAAAATGACTTCCTTTCCTGCTTGGGTTAATGCATTTTGCAAGTCAAGTAACTAAACACACCTTGCACTGTGGTTTTTGATGGCCTAGAAGGTTCTTGCAGGGCAACAGTCACTGGATTAGAAGGCATGCATGGCTTAAGGAACAGCCCCTGCCAGACCATGTCAAATCTAAATTGTTGGATGCCCCTTGCACAAAGATAACTTATTTGGCACTAAGGGAGAAGAGGTCTTAAAAAAGATGGAAGAGAAAACAAAATCTATGCAAACAGTTAAGGATGTCTTGCAGGTCCAGCCCCCTAGGTTCAGCAGGCATTGTCCCTCTAAACACTGGTCCTTTCCTGCTCCCAGTAAACCAGCCCAGCCTAGGCCTCGTGGAAGCAGACCACCCAGACAGCAGCCCCAGGGAATACAGAAATCTAAGCAATGGACTACCTCCACTTCCAAACCAGGGAGTTCTAAGCCACCCCCTTATGGTAAGAACTCACAATGACTCACCTCCTCCACCCCCTCCCTCTGCCCACAATCACTTAACCCTAGGAGGAAAGCTCTCCTTTCACTCAAGCACCTGGGCCACCATTACCAAGGACAACTGGGTTCTGAACATTGTGACTCAGGGAAACAAATTTTCCTTCCACACCCTTCCAACCCCAAAAGAGTTCCCAGATCTACCTCCAAATCAGTGGGAAGAGGCACAAAAGCATATCCTTTCCCTATTCTTTATGAGGGCAGTAGAGCACATTCATGCAGAACAGACAGGCCAAGGTTTCTACTCCAGACCTTTTTTGGTGCCCAGAAAAGAAGGCACCTGGTGCCCCATCCTCGATCTATCCAATCTAAACACTTTCCTGGTAATCCCAAAATTCAAAATGCTCACCCTCCAGCAGCTGCTACCCATGCTCTCCAAAGATGCTTGGGTAGCCACCGTAGATCTAAAGGAGGCCTACCTCTACATTCCTATCAGGGAATCATGCAAAAAATATCTCTGCTTCAGGGCAGGATCTCAACACTTTCAGTTCTCTGCGCTTCCCTTTGGCTTATCATCTGCTCCCAGAGTTTCCACAAAATGTCTGGCTCCAGCCATTGCCTTTTGCAAAGAAATATTCAGATTTACCCATACTTAGACAACTGCCTTATTCAGACAGACAGCCAGGGAAAACTGCTCAAGTACCTGGCCTTTGTAAGACCCTACTAACCTCCCTAGGGTATGCAATCAACAAAAAGAAATCCAAACAGGTGCCCACCCAAAAGATAATTTTCCTGGGAGCAAGTCTGGACACAGCGTCCCAGATGACATACCTTACTCCAGAGAAACAAATTTTCCTGGCTGCCTACTTCTCTCAACTAGCCACCAGGCCCCAGCTAACTGCAAGGAAGATCCTGCAAGCTCTGAGGTTCATGTCATCATGCATACTACTCATTCCATATGCCAGACTGCATATGAGGAAACTTCAATGGTACCTAAAGAGCCTTTGGTGCCAACACTCACAAGACCTGGAAACTTTTCAACCTATAATTCCTTGCCTCAGAAAAGATTTTCTTTGGTGGGCAACAGCATGCTCCCACAACAAGGAAATGCCTTTCTCCCCACCCCAGCCACTCAGACCCTCACCACAGATGCATCAGACTACACTTGGGGTACACACCTGGATGGCAGGTGCATACAGGGCCAATGGAGCCCACAGCAAATCCCTCTGCACATCAATCAAAAAGAGATGATGGCTGTGCAGCATGCCTTGATAGCTTTCAAGCCCCTTTTCTTGCCAGGGGCTCTCCTGATCAAAACAGACAACACCACTGTGATGAGGTACATCAACAAGCAGGGAGGGACTCATTCCTATCCTCTATGCAGGCTGGCCATGACCCTTTGGCACACAGCCTCTGCCATGCAACTACACCTGCTAGCACAATTCCTACCAGGCTCTCTCAACTCCCTGGCAGACCAATTAAGTAGAAATCTTCTGGACCCACATGAGTGGCAACTCAACAGAAGTAACTTCATCCTAATAACTCAAAAATGGGGAACCCCAAAGGTTGACGTATTTGCCTCCCACACCAACCATCAGTTCAGCAAATTCTGCATCAGGGAGCATCCCCAGGGTACTGCTCAAAATAAGGGAGGAAAAACCCAGGACCATTCTTATAGCTCCAGACTGGCCCCATCAGCACTGGTAGCCCTTGCTGTGCAGCCTGTCCCTGCTACCCCCTTGCCATCTTCCTCAGATTCCAAACCTAGTGACCCCTATGGGAAGGGGAATTCATGCATACCCAATTGCAGACTCTCAGTTTGGTAGCTTGGCTTATTCCCTAACCCCAAACCAATCTGCCAACCTCAGTAAACAGGTTCTGGATGTTATCCATGAGGCCAGATGCTCCAGCACCAGAAAGTTTTATACTGATAAATGGGAAAGGTTCTGCACCTGGATCCAGGCTAAGGGAGCCAATACGGCACAGCCATCCCTCCCTCTTATGCTGGATTACCTAGCTGACCTACTACACAGTGACCTGTATTTCTCCTTATAAAAATTCATACCTCTGCTATTTCTGCTCATTTTCCCACTGAGCAGCCCCTTTTCTCACACCTTGTAATCAAACAGTTCCTAAGAGGGGCTATCAACTTGAGGCCACCCAGAAGGGTACCAACACCAGCTTGGGACCTTAACTTCATATTGGAAAAGCTCACTCTCCCCCCTTTTGAACCAGCTTCTTCTGCAGATCCAAAATTTCTCTCCTGGAAGACAGCTTTTCTTCTTGCCATCCCTTCAGCCAGAAGAATCTCTGAGTTGCAAGCACTCATGGCTGTGGAACCCTTCATCATCTTCCATGCAGAGAGGGTATCCCTCAGAACTAACCCATCCTTCATGCCCAAGGTGGTGTCCAGTGTGGCTCTCAACCAAACCATTTATTTGCCCACCTTTTTTCCTAATCCCTAAAAGAAGGGAGAAAGGATTCTTCACTCTCTAGATGTGCACAGACAGCTCAGATTCTATCTAGACAGGACTAAATCGTTCAGAAAGTCTGATCAATTGCTGGTTAGCTTTGCTACAGGGGCAGAAGACAAAGCCATCTCCAAACAAACCATTTCCCTTTCTTCTCTTTCTCCTTTTTGTTCTCCTGTCCTTACAAGGGACATATTGGTGTTTATTTTCCACTGGTGGGGTTTCTTCCACCAGAACATGGCCTTCTACCTGGGGGCTCCTGACAGGTTAAGGCGTCGGCTGCCTTACTTTATACTGCTGACGACCTGATATCAGTCCTCAAGTGACAGCAACTGATGCAGAAATACTAAGTCTCTAGTATTTGGGCTAGCCGAGGGCTACCCTGGCAGGGATAACTCAAATGAGATGACTGCAACAGTGAATACACTCGAACATCTACATTTATGGTAAGTGTACACAACTGTACTTTAGTCTTAGAAGTATAACATATAGAATGTAATAAAGAATAATTTCAAAAGGGTGCAAGCTCATACTTCAAAGCAACTGCAGACAGAGGGGTATAGGTTAAATACCTTAGCATGAAGAATTAACACAGTCAACCAGAAGCCTTTGTCTTATGTGTTAAATCTTGAAAGGAATATTACACTTATGATAAATTAGTCCCAACTAGAAGAGATGGGTGGCCACAGTGGTGCAGTAGTTAGCATATCTGTCTCACAGCAAGAGGTTCTCCAGTTCGATCCTTGGCTGAGGTGCCTTCTGTGTGGAGTCTGCATGTCCTCCCTGTGGTCACGTGGGTTTCCTCCGGGTGCTCCGGTTTCCTCCTATATCCCAAAGGCATGCTGCAGGTGGATTGGACACTCTAAATTGGCCCTAGGTGAGAGTGTGTGCATATGTGTGCCTTCTGTGGAAGGTTGGGCACCGGGCTGGCAACTTGACACCGTAAAACTCCACTGCCAGTCATGAGCAGACAGGTGATCCACTGTGGCGACCCCTAACCGGGAAAAGCTGAAAGAAGAAGAAGACGTCCCAACTAGAAGAGACACTAATTATGCTAGAGAAGTATGTAAGAGTTGGGGGCATTAGCATCAACTAGAGCTCCTCTGCTCATTCTAAATTTACTGTTTCAGCAAACATTTACACATTATTTCAAATAGTAAGACACAGTACAAGACGAAACCTCTCAACTAATAAATCATTACTCATAGATATAGTCCTTATAGCCTAACTAATATTTTTCAGTACTCATTTTACTGGACCTTCAAAACTGCAGCACAACCTCAAAGGAAATTCTGACTTGGACCATCCTCAACAACTTCAAAAGCATGCTATTAGCTGAAGTATGACGTACAGACTGGTTACCCATGTATGCCTGCACACATCCCACCGCCGACTGTCTATCCATATATACTTGCACACATCCCACCACAGACTGGTTACCCATGTATGTTTGCACACATCCTATTACACACATCCCATTACAGACCAGTTAACCATATATGCCTTTACACATTCCACCACAGACTGGTTATCCATATATGCCTGCACACATACCACCACGGACTGGTTACCCATACATGCCTGCACACATCCCACCACAGACTGGTTACCACATATGCCTGTACATGTCCCACCACTGACTGTTTACCCATATGTGCTTGCACACATCCCACCTCATACTGGTTATCCATATGTGTCTGCACACATCCCACCTCAGACTGGTTACCCATATATGCTTGCACACATCCTACCACAGACTGGTTATCCATATATGCTTGCAAACATCCCACCACAGACTGATTACCTATATATGCCTGCATACAACCCACCAAAGACTGGTTACCCATATATGCCTGCACACATCCCTCCACAGATTGGTTACCCATATATACCTGCACACATCCTACCACAGACTGGTTACCCATATATGCCTGCACACATCCCACCACAGACTGGTTACCCATACACACCTGCACACATCCCATTACAGACTGGTTATCCATGTATGCCTGCACATATCCTACCACTACCCTGTTTATCTTCTATAATTGCTTACTTCCCATTTAAAACACACTACTTTACACAGTAAAAAAAAATAGCCAAATGTAACCATGTTCGATCACCCCAGCAGTCTATATGTCTATGAAATAAAGAAAGAATTCCCTGGAAAGACTGGAAAAGGGATTTTCAAAATATGCACAAATATTAATACTTTCACAAACTGAAATAAACTACTCCAATCACCACTAATACTGTCAAAGTTGATTACAGTCAAAAATTTCAAATTACTTGTCTAGGCAAAACAATAAAATCCTGGTCAAATTCTTGTCAATGTTTAAATCCCTAAGCTTCAACAAGCTTTTTTCCTTAGGATAAATCAAGCTCAGATATGTCTGAACAAACTGTCACTGACATCAAGATGAACCTAAACTCCACATTTGCTAACTCTTTACCACTATCACCATCACCATCACAAGACCCATCACGTTCCACAGACTCTACACCCCCTTAGCACAACCTGGTTGAATATCCCTTTTCTCCCTCTGCAAAGTATCTTCTAAAGTTGAAAGCATTTAAAATCAGTAGACTATCAGTGTTGTCATCTCCTTCACTACTCACAAGCCAAAATTCTAAATTATGGCACTCCTATCCTTGCAAGACCTCTAACCCACATCTTCATCATATCCTCCCATCTGAACTGGTTTTCCCAATGTCACAAAATCACATTAAATAAACATCTACTAAAAATCTATACCTTCAAATTTGGGGACTACAGTCCTATTACACATCTCTCCCTCTTGCAAAGTTTGTAGAAAATCTACAATATAATTAATTACTGGGCTGTATACAAAAGTACAATCTTCTTACTATTAAGCAGCACAGTGCTGGATGTAGATTGCCATCTTTATAGTTATATATCAGATCTATTCTAATATGGAAAAAGTTCTGCTCACAGGCACAATTTTCCTTGATTTTAAGAAATATTTGATACTATAGTTCACAATTTATTATTACTCAGACTAGCCAACTATGGTTTCTCTGGTGAGATAACAGAGTTGCTACATATCTCCATATTTTCCAAATTCCTTATCTGAATCCAGCAAATTTCTGGAGTTCCACGCAGTTCAGTGCTTGGACCCCTACTATTTTTATTACTCATAAATAACTTATCCTAGGACTTATCCAAACGAAATGTTCGGCTTTGTCAAAACTAATAGTCACAAAAATGTACACATCTTAAGTCATATCCTTCAGCAAGATATCACCAAAATGTGGTAGTGGATAAACCAAAACAAATTATTTATCAATACCAATAAATATACCACTATGAAATTTGGGATTACTGGATACCAATAAATATTCCACTATGTTATTTGGTAATGACAGAAGGCCTACTGGCATCACCAATTAAATTAACAAGTAAAGTGAACGTTTGGGGCTACAGTGCCATTTGCCAAATGGCACAAATACCTAGGTGTGCTACTTGATGATTCACTCTCCTTCTATAACCATATCAAAAACACCACCAGCACACTCTTGTGGCAACTCAAAGTAGCCCACAACATTTTAAACCTGCTCACTCCACAGACTAGAAGATCCATTGCTATCAATGTATTAATCCCTTGTATAGATTACACCCAGCTCATTATTGCTCCTCTCTCTCACTGACCAAAATATTACTCTACTACAAGCATGTATATAGCATAAGAAAGGGGGACAATAGAAGTGCATTGGCAAGGCATGCTGCGTGTTGTCAAAACTTCAACAAGCTTGTTTTTTTGATGCTTGAACAAATTACAACTCCTTTTTCAGGAGACTGGGAGAATTTTTTATTGCACAGGGAAATGTTGTGGCAGATTAGGTTAGACGCAACAAAACCACCAGGGTTAAATGAACACATTTCAATTTCAAGTGAGTTGAAAAAATGTTTACTTACATTTTAAAGTACATGAAGCATCTATTATATTCAGTACTATGCTTTAACATTTAGTTACTGTTGCCTTATTTTTGGTTGCTATGTTTAATTGGTTGATTGGTTTTACTGAAGGTTTCAAATGGGTGTGTCTTTGTATTGTGTTTAAAAGCTTTTACTTCACTATTTGTCCTGGTTCTGAGGATATCTTAATGTAGACGAAAGCGCTTAACCAAGTGGATTTGTTACTTTCAAGATTTTTAGATTAAAACTGTGTTTTAGCCTTCTGACTAGCTTCATCATCTTTATTATTGGAACTGTTTCGCAGCCTGGATACTTGTGGATTTATTAAGATTCTTACAATAATTACTCTTGTCAAGCCAAAGGAACAGCACTGCTATACAATAAAAATAATACTAAGTGGCTACCAGTTACAGCTAGCGCCATGTTTCTTCTTAACACACACACACTCAAGTTACTAAAAGGACAATACTGTCCACCCTTAGCAATTATATTTTCAATGCACAGTTGACCACTCTTAATGTCATAGTACTAACAGCCTCAAGCTTAATAGATCACAACTCATTCCATATTCTTGTGAAAGATCATCTGATAGACTTACTCCTGCTACATGGAACACTTTCCTGTCATAGCTGAACAATGTTTTATTTTTTCAAAAAAGGAATTCAAATCCCATCTAGATCAAGAAATCAAATGTAGCAGCTGCTCTGCTGGCATATAGGTATAAAGCCCTGACTGTGGCTCAGCTGACCCAAATTCAATTAGAAGCTTGGACAATTGATGAAGCAGCAGGGAAAGGATAGGTGTGCATGTACTGGGTTAGAGGGTGCTTGTTAATATATACCCTAAGGGGAGGCTAGGTTCAAAGAGAGAGTTGTTCTTGGATGCAAACAATGAGTGTGGGTGGTGGGGAAAGGGAAGTGGGTGAAGCATAAACAAAACCACCATGGATTGAAGCATAAACAAAACCACCATGGATTGAAGCACATTCAAGCCAAGCCCAAGAAAGTCTTTTCAGTAGTAGAATATCTAGTAGGCTCAGTGTGGATGTAGGGCACTGGCAGGTGGGCCGGTAAGGATGAAGTGCAAGGGAGTCAAAAATGATTTAAAAAATTAAAACAAAAGTAAAAACTATAAAATGAAAACAAATGTAATTGTTTCAGGAATATTGGTTAGACACATGATACCCAGACCCTTCTTTAACATCCTGCAATTTTTCTATATATGCCAGTCTATAAGATCAAACAGCTACCTCAATGCCCTGTGAAACTATTTTCGCTCCCTCTTTCCCTTTCTCTCTCTCTCTATCTGTAAATTTTAAGAACTACATAATGCTAGTCTCTTCCCTTGTGCATAGTTCATTCTATATCTTCAATCTGTTACAAAATACACTCCCTTGAATAATGTATTTCCTCCCATTAGCTGACTATACTATGGTGCATTAGATAATGTTACTTATTCTCATTGTTCATACTTAATTCCTTTGCCTTATCTTAAACTCTTTCCAGTTATTCACCCCCCTTTGCTGACTAACTAGTTTATTACTTTTCTTAGACTTTCTTGTTTGCTTTTTTCCTTTTTATATTTCAAACACCACACTGTTACCACACAATGTTTGTAATCTCATTATATATATAATCTAATGCACTAAGCTTTGTTACTAATTGTACATTAAATATATGTAACTGACCTCTTTCTCTGCCTTTGGTCTAATAATTTCTAGATGCACTCTTTTTATCTATTCTAATTGTGCTCTCTGAATAACATGTATAATTGCATTGTCTCTGTCTTACAGCCCAGGAAGAGACTGAAAAGGATCCTGCACCAGCTCACTAATCCAAAACAAATAAAATAACAATAGTTGAGACAGGGACACAAAGGTAATTTCTGTTCTTTCCAGCAGTTACAGAATGAATATGAAATTCTAGCAAAGCAATGCTTTGTGGATATAAAATTACATATTATACAATGACTGGCCATTAACATTCCAAAAGGAGCATGCTGATTGGTCAGCCCAACCAGCATGCCAATTGTAAATTGAGAATATACCAACGATAAAAGTCCAGCGTCCAGCTGCTAAAGTATCATTGAGTGGCCATACTTTTTTTTCTATTAAGCAAATCGTATTTTTCCCTGTCTGCAAGGAATAAACACATTTTGTTTTGCACGTTATCCCCATTTATCCTGCACAGTACTGTAAAATGCCATGCACAGGGACATCAAATGAGAGAAAATGTACTGCATTGTTGAGCCATTAACAGTTATTTCCATTTCATAGAGCGGGTCTCATGATCACCATTTTTTTTGTCTGAAATGCACTTTATCCCCATTTAACTTTAATCCTGCACAGTACTCTAAATGCCATGTACAGGTACATCAAAAGAAGAAAACGTGTAGTGCACTGTGAAAGTGTGGTGCCCTGTATTATAGCAATAACCAATGACTTTATTTCCTTAAGACAATGCACAGGTATCCACATTTTTAAATAAAAGACTGAGAGGTATGCATGAGACCACAGAAAATACAAGGAAAATCAGGTATGTTCTGCAAACAAAAACATACCAGATTTTCCTTGTATTTTCCTGTTTCTCTCTCGTACCTCTAAATTATCAGGAGGTTACACTTTTTTATAGCAATGGAAATAATCCTTTCTCCATTGCTTACCAAACCAGTGATTTACTGCATAAGCCTGAGAATGCAAATCCCATACACATGCGCAGTACGTCATCAAAAAGCAGAATCAGGAAACAACGTGGAAGAACACCACATCGCTATTATACAAAGGCATTATTTAAGAAAAGAAAGTCATCTTTTTCTTAATGTCATTGTATAATAGCAATAACTGACTCTGTGGTGTGGTATATTGAAGATTTACCCACGGTTGGCTTTGTTTAATCACTTGGCTTCGCCTTTGTGAGTAAACCACACCAACCATGGGTAAATCTTCAATATATCACACCCACATCATCAGTTATTGCTGCAATATCTATTTTTAGATCTTACGTAAAAAAGAACGACAGAAGGAAGTATAAGGAATCCTGGAGGAAGGCTTATATATAAACTTCTATGCCAAAAGTGAACTAGAAATGCAATGCACAGATTCAGAAGAAGTGAGAAACACAGGAGGTGACAGTGAAATCCAGTGTGGAGAGGTCTGAAGTAACTATTGCACTCTTAGAAATTTGGCAAAAGTGTGGGGTCAGCAGTTGAGTAGTCTACACTTAATGGTAATTAATTCCAAATAAGCTATTTAAATCAGGTAGATCCACTAATAATTGCTGGGGATGTGGTGTACAACAGGCAGGAATAATACAGCTATTTTAGACGTGCCTTTGCTTTCAGAGTAGATGGAGACAATAACAAGAGACAGTAGAATGTATTATTAGAAAGCATGCACCATGGTCTTGGGAATTCTTTGGATATGGAATTCACAGGAGAGATGAAAGAAACTGTAAAAGAGAATACTTTTAGCCCTGTCTTCTGTGGTTAAGTCAGTGCTAGCAAAAGAATGGAAAAATAAAATTAGAGGGAATGGAAGTTTTTGATATTAGTAAGGGGAATAATCAAATACTATGAATTAAATCCTGATAGTAAAATATCTGCTACATAGAAACAAGTTTTGTCCACTACTTGACTGATACAGAGAGCATTATGCAATTTATCTGAAACTGCTCATATGCCACTGTATTTACAAAGAATCTATAATTGAAATCCTTATTGACAGAATGTTTGCACAGTGAATTTGATTTATGCTGTTTTCTTTTCAGTTTATTTTGCTAAAAAGTCAATAAAAAGTTAAAATAAAGTTACATATGTTTCAGGAATGATGCAGACAAAAAATGTGGAGGCAGGGCATCCCTGCTGGATCTCTCTACTAGTGTCAAAATAATTAGATACTGCACCCACTGTTTCTGATTCTTGGAGTCATGTGCCTTCTTCTCCCAGGAAATAAATATATCCCAAATTAAAGTTTTGCAGTGAGGACCATAAATAATCCTGGTGCACATGATCAAGTGCCTTTTCAGCATCGACTGCCAACATGATGTACCTCTGTTCAAGCTGTCTGGCACATAAAACAACGTCCAAGATTTGCACAAATTCTGAACCACCTGCTTCCCTGAAATGCATCCTAAATGGCATTACAGAAGCCGAAAAAGCAAGCTTGACATTCAGCTTAAAGGCCACAATTTTAGCAAAACATTGTGATCTACAATGAGTAGCTGCCTAATTCTATGTGACCACATCTCTCATGAGGATTTCACTGTTTGGAAATTACTGCAGTCAAGGTTATCTGCCAAAACAAAGGGAAACTCCTTCTGCATGCTGTTCTAAAAATTCCTGAACAAGGAATGGGGGCAAGTTCTTCTATCCCTCTCTGACAGAGGAAAGGTTTCATATATTCTATATAGGCCTGAAGACTTAATAAGTGACAGATTTTCTACTAATGAATTTGGAAATGTGCTCCTATATCCTATATACCATTTTCTAAAACAATATTTCCTTAATTCACCTTTGCCTTGTCCCATGTCTTAGATCAATTACTGCCAAATCCACCTTTAACCAATCCTACCTTGTCCTTAGCTATCTTCCAAGAGATGTTTGAATGGATATCTTTAGAGAACTAGCTCCTAATGCCTCTCATTGCTGTGGGAGAGTTCATCTCATCTCAGAGCAGAACCATCCATGATTAAATAAAAATACCTCTCACACTCAGTACAATCTTCATATTTATCAATACGAAATGGCACAAGGAAGAGTTGGCACTCTTGGTACACAGCAAGTTCCATGAGACTGATACTGGTAAGGATGTCGTAGGTAACTACAAACATGCATTTTTGCAGCTTGTATTTTGTCCTGGCCTGATGTTCATAGTCGTGCTGTATCCTGCTATTACATACATTAGGATTGTTTTGTAGACTTTAGAATTATACTGATAATGAGAATTTTCAGTGAAGTGTCCCTTCAGCAAATGGTATCTAACAACATGTACTTCAGTAAGCTCAGTAAGTAGATGCAAGTTTCAGGGAGGGTGAAAGACTCAGTTACAGCAAAGCGTAACTGAAATCATATGAGTACGGAGCTTGGTAGATGAAGTTCTCACCTACTGAATGTCTCTTTGCAGAAAAATCAAATGGAAATAGACTGTGTGTGTGTGTGTGTGTGTATATGTGGCTGTACTGAAATATACAGTCTTTATAGCAGCACAGAGAAAGCAAGATATATCCATTACCACACCCAATGTAGTGTTTTGATATCACATAAGTAGAACACTGTAGGCATGTCTATAGCTATGAAACATGCATAAGGATACATAATAAGTGTGATATATGAGGCATTTTCAGTGATTTGTTAATGCCAAATAAGGCATGCGTTATGAGCACAGTGTCACTTGTAATTAAATAAAAGAACTATTTCTTTGAAATGCAGCATACTGCAGTGCTACTGATTCATCAATGTAAACTTGATACACTTTTTTTTTTTTTTTTTTTAACTGGGGGTGGCTTTACTTCCTATATTCTCATGCAGCAAGATACCCCTGGACACTCCTCTGCATTATAATGGATTTCTAGGCTGCCAGACCTCACTGCAAGTCATAAGACATAGGTTTTAAACCCACGCTAATGAAACTTGCAGTACAGAAATTACCAAATGTCTTCATACGCTGGTTGCTAGACTGAAAGTAAATAGGTCCTTTGAAAAATAACAAAAGAATAGCAAGTCAGTACAATCTTACTGCAATGTTAAGATGTATTACATGGATAACAAACTCAGGGCATGTAACTTTAATGAAATAAATCTGCCCCTAAAACAAAAAGTAAAAATAAAGATGTTCCTTGAGAAAGAGACGGTCTACAAAGTCAGTGACCTACAATGCTGTCATTGCAATAAAGTTTTATGACATATTCGGGGGGGGATTCAGTAAAGTTTGCACAAATTTGTTCGTGTACTCATCACGCCATGCAAACAGTTTTACATTCTGTGAACCCTGCTTAGCAGTGCACAAGAACGCTCAAATAGGGAAACTTCTGGGCAATGCAAATTTAGGCTTAAGCAGGTGAATTTCATGCAAATTAGTCATGTGGAGCGATCCAACAAGCCGGGAGACATTTATGTAGACTCCCTGGCCGTGTTAATAATGTACACAGAAATTTTCCACGTACAGGAGTCTACACAGAAAAAGCAGATGTAAAAGTCCACAAATATGGACATACTACCCTGAAAAGGTTAGATCACAGAATTAAATGTGTAAAACATACATTGTGGATGTCAGAAAAAGGCAGGAATATGTCAAATTAATAATTGTTTTATTAATTTCCACATATTTGTGCTATGCACCTCAGTGCACAAACACCCTTAACAAAGAAAATTAAAAAAAATGTAAAAATAACACTTATATTGTCCTTTACATAAATGTACTATAGTACCTTGAGTCGGGTGTATACAATGGTGCATTTCTGTTTTTACCCAGCTTACACGACTATGAAATGTGTAGTTTCCAGGTGATCAGCACAAATATTTATGCAAATGAGGGGTAAATGCCTTGCATTTGTTGAATCATTAAAGGGAGTAACAGTATCTGCATATCCATATCGTGTAGGCTCCTACACAATGTTTACATTCCCACTGGATTTTCTCTTCTCAGTCCATGTGTTTGCGCAGTGCACCCCTTGCTGCAAACAGTTTGGGCATTGTTTAGCATGTTCACATGACCAGACCATCCACATGACACATGATATAGCCTGCTATGAATGAAAACCAGATATATTCAATTAATATTATATAGTATTGTATATGCTATGCTCCACAATGCTGTGCATAGCGCTGTGTTGTGCAGTAAAGTAGGGCCTTTAAATCATGTCAATTATATCTTAAGCATGTGAACTGCATTCATAATTAGCCAATCCCACATGGTGGACCTATGCCACAACTGTATAAAGTATGCATGCACCCTACATTCTGATTTTCCCTCAATACGCTGAACCAATGGAGTAGAGACTTGGAAATTTTAACTGAGATAATGCTAGGGGCTGCTGCAGCTAATCTACATCTGTATGTGCTAGAAGTTGAAGTCAAAGCTGCTGGTGCTGCTGACAATAGGCCTCAACCGAAGAGATGAAGAGTGTTCAGGCCCAGGGTAACCTACCAGGAGCTATATGAGCTGGAGATTATAGAGCGCTACAGGGTGGACAGGGACATAATGCAAGAGTTCAGTGAGCTTTGCCACCCTCAACTCAGAGCCAGAGCTAACAGAGGGGAAACAATCCCAGTGAAAACTAAGGTATGAATAGCCCTTAGGATACTAGCTACAGGTACTTTTCAAAGACCAACTGGGGACATGATGGGGGTGTCACAGGCATCTGTATCCAGGATACTCCATCAATTAACCAAACAAGAAAGTGGATAAATGCACCAAAATGTAAACGGTAAAATCTCAAAGGTGCAAAATGGGACCAGGATACTTTCCACAGCCGATTTTATTATCCAATGATTAAAAATTCAAAACACGCCAACATATAAAAAACCATAAACGCCTTAAATGTTCACCACAGCATTTTCGTCTTATTCCATCGACTTCCTCAGACACCCACACACACCCACACACACACACACACACACACTCACACACACACACACACACACACACACACACACACACACACACACACACACACACACACACACACACACACACACCCACACACACACACCCACACACACACACACACACACACACACACACACACACACACACACACACACACACACACTCACCCATCTAACCCAACCAACTCCCAAAACTTCACATAACACTACAAAACAAAAAAACCCTACCCAAAACCCTTAAACACCAACAACTTACTTGAATCTCCATACACAGCCACACATCATCTACCATATCTCACTCCCAAACCACAATGCACTGCAAACACAAACCACAACATACCACCCCAACAGCAGATTCGGTAATGTAACACTCGGTAAAGTGCAATTTCGGTTAACACTTTCAATATTATGGTTTTGAGATACTGAAAGTCAATCTTTCAGTATTTTGAGGTTTAGAAGTGATTCTATATGTGTGTGTGTGTGTGTGTGTGTGTGTGTGTGTGTGTGTGTGTGTGTGTGTGTGTGTGTGTGTCAGTATTGCCCTACATACTCAGATCATTGAGAGTAAAGATGTACTATAACACTTATAATGTTGGACAAAGGACTTAAAGGAAAGGCTTAACATTATATAATGCACTTTCAAAAATGTGGACGTGCATAGAATAACATGTTTTGCAATTGGAGGACTATTGGGATATCTGAAGTTCAGAGTTCTGGCAGTCTTTTCTCATGACATGTGTAAATAATACCACATTTGACAGCAAAGTACTGTGATGTGTAGTGTGTAAGACTAGATAGGTAGGGGTTCTAATCTCACTCCACCCCACTTGGTGTGTATATGTGTGTGTGTATATCTCCCAAAAGAGCAAGTGTGACTCACAAACTGACTTCCAAACTGGCATGGGTTTACACTTTTTCGTCCTTGCAGTTGATGCAGGCCTCCAAACTCTTGTCCTCCACAAGGCCTGCTGATGTCATCTACCATAAGATTACCTAAATCCATCTTAATGTCAGACTTGAACTGTGGTGCATGTGTTAAGTACTGTGATCTGTAGTGTGTAAAACTAAAGAGGTTGGGGTTCTAATCTCCATCCAGCCTACTTGGTGTGCTTGTGTGTGCATGTGTACATCTCCCTACAAAACAGGTGTGAATCCCAAGCTAGCATGGTTTCTGCAATTTTGGGCCTTGCAGGTGCTGCAGGCCTCCAAACTCGTATCGTCTACAAAGCCTGCTGATATAATCTACCATAAGATTACCTAAAGAGAAGCTAATGTCAGACTTAAGCAGTGGTGCATGTAATATGTTGTGTGTTCTTTGGTGCTATTGTTACTGTAGCCAACTTGATGTATGTGGATGCTAGTCAGATCATTTTACATTAGCCTATGGGATAATAAGATCATAGGAAGTTACTAGGTTAATGGCCCTAGGGCCCTTATAATCCCATCCAAACTCTTACCCTTACTTCCTTGATCAATGCCTATTGCCCCTGTCCAAGAGGGACACAGGTTGAATCCCTGATGTGAGTTTATGGTCACCCCTCCAATCATCCAGATTGCATTAGAAGAGGGGCCACTGAGGTGTTCTGTTTGACATTAAGTGGGAGTCATTTCTAAAGGTGTGTTAACCTCTGGGAGAAAATCTGTCCCTCTAGCAGGTTTTATTAATGTCACATACCAGGTTAAGGTCTGTGGAGTGAGTAACTTGTGTAACATTTGACTTATGGATATGCAACATTCCCAATAAGGCAGGGTTAGAGGTTGCCTTGCATGCAAGGTACACATCATCTCTGAGTAGCCTTTATGAAACAGAATAAAATGACAGTCATTTCACATGAACCACATAGGACAGAGGCTGAAGACCTTGTTTTTTCTTTGGGAGGGACCTTTATGTTCTCTACAGTTTCTGCAGGTGCTTGGAAAGGTACATACCAAAAGGGCTGTTGCACTCAATCATTACCGTGATGAGAGAAGAGTACGGGGGGTTATAACTATTTTTTTTCTGGAAAGAATGTCCTTACCTATGACATGAGCAAGATATAATGCCCTTCTTACTACTATAGAGACAAGGTGGTCAGAGGTAAGGTAGTTGTGAATTTGTGTGCTCAGGTCTCTCACCATTGATGTGGTAGTTAGCAGGGACATCGCTTTCACCGAAAGGAATGATAATACATTTTTTTTGTATTGAGTTTAAGGCCATGACTTTTGCACCAACCATTTGTTTGTGTAAGACTCTCTTGTAGGATGTTAACATCATTTGGAGATTCTATGACCACTCCCAGTTAGCAGTCATCAGAAAACTTTGTCAGTCACAGCCCTTTAGTTTTTGTAAACAGTACAGGTTCTAGGACTGAACCCTGTGGAACACCACTGGGTACAGGTCTGCTGTTGGAGGAGGAATCCTTATGAATTCTATCAGTCAGCCAGTTAACGACCCATCTAATGATATAACAGTTGATGCCTACTTGGGTGAGTTTGTCTATGATGCCTGAGTGGGTGATTCTGTCAAATGCCTTGGCTAAGTCCAGGTAGGTTGTATGCACAAATTTCACCTCATCCAGGGCCTTTGTGACATTCTTGAAGAAGTTCACCAGGTTTAACAGACGTGATTTCCCTTTGACAAATCCAAACTGAGTAGGGTCAGGTGTTTGGAGATTACCTATGTCTTTGTTGATAAGATCCATGATGATTTGCTCCATGGCCTTGCAGATAAGACTAGTCAGGCTAATAGGTCTATAGTTCTCAGGGTCAGTGGACACAGTACCCTTGTGCAAGAGAATAACGGTGTCTGTTTTCCATTCAGCTGGTATGACGCCAGTGCTTACACTATGATTGAAAAGAGTACCCAATGTTGTGGCTAATTCATGTTGTAATCCATGTAGGACGCAGCCTGGGATGTTATCAGGTCCCATAGATGCTATGTTTTTGGCCTTACAGAGAGCATTTACAGCTTGCTCTTTAGAGATATAAGGTAGGGGCCAGGTGGTAGGGATGTTATGGGGTACATGTGGCGGGGTCAAGGGAGTTGTTAAATAAATTTGTGACTAGTTTATTGGTGTCACACATGGCTTTCCTGGTTGGTCACAATGTCCTTCGAGGATGTAGCCAATTCAAGGCTCTTAGATTAGTTACAATGGATGCATGTCTTCTTTAATGCCTCTCTTTGTCTTTCTTATTCTCCTGGTGGAAGCAGGAAAAGATACACATGCAGACAGATTTATTATTTTTTTATTTCTACTATTGTTCTAGTAAAACAGAATTAAATGCATTACATTTTTCAACCTTTGCTCTGAATGTTTGAATACACATTTTCCTAAGCAGCATATATGTAAATATATATTTTCTAGGCAGCACATATGTGAATATATATATTTTTCTAACAGGAGTGAAGTTGTCAATGAACCTATTGGCCAATGGCTTAGCTATGTCCACAGGCTCCATATATGTGGTAGCATGAACTACCAGTTTGGCACAAATCTGGGCCTTTCCTTTTAGGTTACGGATGCAACTAGAGAATGCTTTGTGGTTGTCCTTTGTTGAGGCAGCTCATTTGGAATCATAGTTTGCTTTGGAGGACTTCACAAGACTTCTTATTGTCTTGTTTAAGCTGAGGAGGAAGTGTTTCCAGTTTAAGATGACTCCCTCCCTCTTTGTCTTACACACCAATTTCTTCCTCTTATTGTAAAGCCTGTTAATGGCAGTTGTCCACCAAGTAGGTTTGCTCTTCCTTGAGGAGCTTGATTTGGTCCTATCAAGTACAACAGAGTCAATGCAGTTTTACAGGTATTTGTATAAACCATTGGTGTAGAGCTCGCCATAGTTGCCAGTTCCATCTGAGGAAGGAGGGGCAGTGAGGCTATTTATACCATCCTGTAAGAAGTTAGGATCTGCCTTGGAGAACCTTTGAGTGTTATTGCTGCTGGGGGAGTCGGGAGGACAGGAGTGACAGTTGCTTTGAATTAGACCAATTTGTGGTCACGTCTCACCAGGGAGGACCTGGCAGTGGTGGTGGTGCAACAGTGGTCCCCATATTGTTAAGCGCAATACCAGGATGTTGGCTCCCCTTGTGGGGGTGTTAATCAGCTGGTCCAGACCATTGCAGTTAATAAAGTAGAGGAACCTTTGGGAAAGTGAGTATGAGCACGAGTAATGTACCCAGTCAATGGCTGGGTAGTTAAGGTCACACAAAACTATGTTTTTTTTATGTATCCTGATAGAATCAAGTACATACAAACAAGCAGAGGGGGTGTCCTGATTCATGGAGGGAGTCTTGTGGCTGGCAATGACCTGAATAGGTGTCCTACAAACAGTTAATTGCACCTGAAGTGTCTCCAGGGAGCCATACTGCCAATCTGGATGTGTATTTATCTTTAAAGAATAGTGGCACATCCCACACTTTATTTTCATACCCTCAGTATCAGGTGTGAATATCTGGCAGGAGGTGTAACCCAGTGCTCTCCACAACCTTAATCTAGGTCTCTGTGACTGCAGTAATGTCTGCCTGTTCAAAGGTGAGGACAGCTTCCAGTGAGTGCAGTTTCGTGATGAGACTCATACCGTTTATCTGCATAACCTTGGTTTGTTTTGGATGTAGTTTTTACATTGGGAATTTTGTCCTTGAGACACTGCCTAAAAACAGCACTATGGGGGTAGCAAGAGCCTTGGGCAGTAGCCTAAATCCATGGGGTAAAAGATGAAGACCAGCTCTGGCAAAAGAATGAGGTCTGTCGATCATGTCATCCCAGGCTGACATATACTGTATCCCCTTAGAATGACAACAGACACTAAACTAATTATGGAGGTAAACCATTTTCTTTTTGTATTAAGGCATCATCCTAGGTGAAGGCAGAATTCTGTGTCATGCTAGGGACATACCTGCCTGATGCTACGCCGTTGAAAAAACTGTTGTGAAAAAAAAAACAAAAAGAGAAGGAAGAAGAGTGAAGTGAGGAAAATGCATCCAAAAAAAATAGCTGTTTACAGCCATTTATGGTTATGCATTACTTTTATCACTTCTGCACTAGCTTCCTTCGGGGTTTTATATTTCAACATACCTGCCTGATCACATAGTCTCAGAGCTCATTCATGTGTCTCTCCATATAGTCCAGAGAGGTACGTCTCAAGTCAGTTACATCAACATGGACTATGACAGAATCATAACAGTACCTGTTGCTGAGAGACTTGCTTGTATGTGTGATAGGGCATATCATGGCACCTGACAGACAGCTGACCGTGACCTTTTCCTTCTCCAGTCTGGTGGAAGGAATATCAGTGTGGACCATGATGGGATCACCTATGACTAATATGTTTGATTTTGTGCATTTCTTTAGGTGTTTAACCAGGGAGACACTGCTGCATGAGCTATTATATGTAATGTGTTCTGCAGATGAAGTATTATGTGCAGCTTACTTGTGTTTGAGTTATGGAGGTCTCTGGTGTTTAGGTGTGTTTCTGATAATGACCCCTGCATATGTAGGTAGGTGTGATGTGGGCTTGGGTGGAGTAAGATGTGAGGTGTGCATGCTGGCAAACTACTCATTGTCATATGTACTGACTGGTGTATGAGACAGCATGGATTCAATGTTCTTAATAGACTTGCATCTCTCACACATTGTGTTTGTGTGGACTAGGAGTAGAATGTTGGTGATGCTGTCCACAGCTCTTCAACAGACACTCCTAATGTCATTAGCAATAGATTATTGCTTGTTTATCTGTCACAACGGGCCATGGCTAGGCAGTGACCAGGCAGATGCTTAAATGTCAGATGTTATTACCTTTATGGTGTCATTTTAAGGTAACACAGTACTTGACAGTGTGGGATAACACGGGGGATTGAGTATGCTGCTTTGCCAGGCATGTGCCACTTTCCAGAGCCATAATCCAGTTATTAAGTAGGGTCACAAGAGCAGACTTATAAATGTGACAATGTAAAACTCCAGCAATGTATGGTCATGCTGCTACACCCTAGGGGTTCACTGATTTAAGTACACTCACTACAGGCACTTTTTGCAGTGAAGATGTGGGTGTCTGTGCATGCACAGAAAACCTGCTCAACCTTGCATAAGTACTTTGGCCTTGCAAGGCTACAATGCCTATCAAACAACCATACAGCAAATGGATGTTGTGTAAAATAATTTAGAACAGTTTGGTGTGCTAGGAACCTAAATGTACAGTATGACGTACCTAAGACATGCTAGAGGGACAGCAACATCTCCCAAAGGTGGCCACCCCTCTGCAGTAGGCCTCAAATGCATGTCACTCATATCACCTCTATTATGCTGTTGAAAGGCAGGCTGCATGAATTGCAGTAAAACTGTTACCTAACTTGGATCACTACTGCTAGAACAACCTTGAACATATATGTCACCTGACATTTAACATTATATTGAGATATAGTAGCTATACTCCTAATCACCATCAGGTAAGTACCTTAGTTAAATCCAAGGTACCACGGAACCCAAGGTATAATACATGCAAAACAGAACTGATTGGCCTGTTTGCTACTCAAGGCATTTACCTGGAAAAGTCTACAGCAAGCCTACAGGCCCTTGCATCATCTGGGACAAATGTGTGGATCAACAACCAGGCTGTGGCCTGCTTCTTATCTTGGGTGTGGTGCTAACAGTTTGCTTCTTGTGAGAGGAAAAGAAAATGAGCATTGTATCCCAGCAGAGTGCAGCTGTGGGATCAGCAGTTGTAATAGCCAGGCATTAGCCATTCATGCAACTCCCCTCTTTTCAGCATTCTTCACAAGGTAAGTCTGTTTTCAGTAAGCACTGCTTGATTTGTATCTGACTTCAGAATAACTGCCTAAATACTCCATCCTTAAGTTTTCATGGTGTACATATCATTTTTGTCTCCACTGTTTGACAATGCTCTGTACAGACTCAGACAACTTGAGTGACATTTCTCCTGGGGAAGCATGATGGAACTTCCTACAATATCTAGTTGCACATGGGACAACTAGCCTGCAGTGACAAGCACGGTCCCCATCGTTGTACAACAGATACTTGTTACACTGATATTCTCAGTACAACTGTTTAATCAATAAAAAAGGATCTGTTACTATGGATATGGCCTTTCCCACTGTGACTGTTACCAACTTGGTGGATATGGGCATCCTGAGGTAATGTAGAAATCACTTCATGTTTACCGACAACCAGTTCATTCTCAAACTGATGTGGTATGTGAGAGATGTATTTACACAATGTTTCTGTAGGCAAAGCTCTCACATGACAGTACTCCTAATGTCAATAATCTAGTCAGTAGTACACACGCTGCACCCATCACACGCAATTCAAAGCAGACATATGCTGAGGCACTGAAATGTAACCTTCATAAATCACAAAGACCTCATAGACAAAGTGCAGATAACAGATACCCTCAGCAGTCCCAAATGCACTCTGTAAAAACAACACACATAGGTTCATAGGTAGGTACTAGGCTATTAGCCCTAGGGCCTATATAAGCATAGCCAAAAAGGTACCCTGGCTTTGTCGAGCAGAGACACAGAAGTGATCCCTGGGGTGAATTTCCTATTTCCCATCCAATCATCGAGATTTTTCTTGAAGAGTGCTAATGAGGAATCTATCCCTCCAGCATGTTCTGTTTATTGTGGTGACAAGGTTTAGGTCCCTAGAGCATGTAGCTCGGAGGGATTGGGATGTCTTTAAGTGGAGCATGTCCAACAGCTCTGGGTTTGACATAGCTTTTTATGTTAGGCAGAGATCGCCTCTGAGTAGGCGATATCCGACGGAGTAAAGCTGGAGTTTTTTGAGACGGTCTGCGTAGGGCATCTGTTTGAGGCCAGTAATCCTCTTTGTGAGGTATTTCTGTAGCCTTTCCAGTTGTTGGAACTATATCAACACATAGAGCTACATCTCATGGAGGCTCAACCAGTAAGCCTATAAGGCAACCCAACACACAATCCAACATTCTAGTCATTGCAGACTACATTGTGAGACACACTGATGTCTCCTTCACCAAGCTGAGTTAGGAAAAAGGCATGCTCATTTGCTTATCAAGGCCTAGGATCTACCACATTATGCACGCACTTATGTCATTGGACCACAAGTAACACAAACACAACATGTCAGAGATACAACTATATCATCACCCTGGAATACGTGCTCTCTTGCACACCAGTCATTCTGACAAAGAGCACTTTAGCAACCTGCACACCTCACCTCCTACCTCACCCACACCCACACCACACATACCTACATATACGGAGGTCATCACCAGAAACATAAACACCAGATACCTCCCAAACACAAACAAAAGCATGCTACACATATGTCCAGTGCAAAACACAACATACATAATACTTCTCACACCAGTGTCTCACCTGTCAGTCTCTTAAGGCAAAACACTAAAAGCAACATATTAGTTGTAGGTGGTTCCAGCGTGAGAAAAACAGATTTCCCTCTCACCAGGCTGGATAAGGAGAAGGTCACAGTCTGCTAACTTTCAGGTGCCAGGCTCTGCCATATCACACATGCCCTCATGTATCCCAAGAACAGGTACTGTTGTGACTCTGACATATTACATGTTGGTGTGAATGACTTGAGACATACCTCTCTGGACTATATGAAAAGAGACATGACTGAACTCTCGGACTATGTGTCTCAGGAAGGTATGTCCCTAGCCTTAAGCAGCATTTTACCTTCATGTAGGATGATGCCTCAGTGCAAACAGAGAATGATTGACCTCAATGATTACCTTAGTTTCTGTTGTCATTCTAAGGGGATGCAGTATGTGTCAGCCTGACATGACATGCTTGACAGACCTTGATGGTTTGCCAGAGATGGTCTTCATCTGTCACCCCTGGGACTTTGGCTACTGTCCAAGGCTCGTGCCACTTCCATAGTGCCCTTTTTAGGTGGTGTCTCAAGGTCAAAAGTCCAGATGTGAAAACCCCATATAGAAACAGCCTCAGTGTTATGCTGCTAAACGATAGGTGTCTTAACATGAAACTGCAATCACTGGAAGAAGTCATCACCTTGGAAGACTTACACACTTTTGCAGTCAGGGAGATCTGGCTCACTGCTGCAGAGAGCACCCCAACCATATTTTGCTACACCTCCTTCCACATGTTCAGACAACAAACTGAAGGTGTGAAAACTACAGGAGGCAGTGTATCAATATTCATTACATATAAATACAATGCCATATTAGTTAAACAGTAGGATTCCCTGGAGATATTTCAGGTGCAATTAACTGTTGGTAGGACACATATTCAAGTCATTCCCAGCTACAGTATCCCATCTATGACTTGGACACCCACTCTACCTATTTGGAGCTACTTGAGTCTACCAAGATACATCTGAACACCCTGGCTTTGAGCAACTTTAACTATTTTATTTATTTATTTTACATTTGTTGATCGGGGGTTTGTCTGGCTCAGCTAGTGGCTCGTTTTCAGAAGAGACCCGGGGAGAAAAGCTTCACAGTGAGAGAAAATTATACAACAGATACAAAAACTTAAAAATACATTTCAGTTACACACACATAAAAAAGAATTATACATTTAGGAGTACACAAAACGTTTCAAAAACATCTCTACAATATTTGCAATGGTAGAGAAGTGATGTAGAGAAACCAAAAAGCACTTTTGTGAGGCAAAACGTTTTGAAAAGGAAATGCACATCTAGGATGGACTCAGTAAACCAGCATAGAATAAACTTAAGAAATACAATCAGAGGTTTACAGAAGGGGTTTGTGGTAATAAACATGGTATGAACTGGTGAGAGATAAGAGGAGAGACAGTAGCAGGTGACAAGGATAATCTAAAAAAATCAGCAGAACAGCATGTGTTTATAGTAAATTACCATCAAGTAATATGGAGAGAAATAGGAGAAAAAATACTGAAGAGGAAAACTGAGAGAAGGGAGGTTGGGATCAGGAAAAATAATAGATAATAGGAAGCTGTTAGCGGACAGCAGGTGGAAGATTAGACAAGGAAGAAGGGGTGTGAAAAGAAGTAGTGGGACGGTGTAGGTTGGATAGGCAGAGGAGAGAGGGTATTGGTAAGATGGGCAGAGGAGAGAGAGGGTTGTTGGATACTAATTAGAAAGGGTCATGGGGGATGAGTGCAATGGCAAGACCAATTTTTCTTTAGGTATTCACGAGTGGCAGTTTTGAATTGTTTAGGGTGGTTAAGTGACCTAATTTCCAGGGGTAGTTTGTTCCAGGATGTGGCAGGGTTGTAATTATAGAGTATACAACTTGTTTTGGTCTTAGGTTTATAAATCTGTAGCAGGTCTTGGTCAGATCTGCGAAGTGGTCTAGCAGGAGAGTATTTGGATATAACTGAAGTAAGGCTAGGACAGAAGGAGGGCAAATATAGGATGGAGTGGATAAGTTGTAGTTGATGAAGTTTGAGGAGGTGGGGAAATTCTAGCCACTGTAGTTGCTTAAGAGATATACAGTGATGAGACTTATAGGTTTGATTTGCAGAGAATCTGGCCACCTTATTATAGGTAGCTTCTAGTTTGGTGAGGAGTGTGGAGTTCAGATTTGTGAATAATTGACAGCTGTATAATAGAGTAGGAAGAAGAAATGCATGAGAGAAAGTTATTTTGGACCTGTTGGCTAAGAATTTCTTGTTGCAGTAAAGGTGTCAGAGTTTCTGATGTGTCCTTTTAATACAGTTTGTGACATATGCATCAAATTTAAGCTGATCATCTATTATGACTCCTAGCAGTTTTGTGCTAGGTTCTGCAGTGATGATTGTGTTATTGCTAGACTAAATAGTTAAAGTAGATTTGAGATTAGAGAGGTTCTTAGGGAGAAAGAGTAAGAGCATAGTTTTCTTTGGGTTGAGAATTAATTTGTTGTCATTGAGCCATGTCTCTATGGTATTGAATGATGCTTGTGAAGTAGAGTGGAGGCCTGATGGATTGTCTGCGATGGTGATGACAGTAGAGTCATCAGCATATTGTACAAGTGATGCCTGGGAGCAAGAGATATGTAATAGATTAGTGAAAATATTAAAGAGTAGAGGCCCAAGGATAGATCCTTGGGGGACTCCCATTTCCACAGTGGGGGGGGGGGGGGGGATTGAGCAGAGAGCCATTTGACTGATTGTTGGTGGTTTTAAAGGTAGCTTAAGAACCAAGAAATAGTAGGAGAAGAAAAATTAAGGTTAGTTAGTTTGCCCAGCAGAAGAGGATGGAAGATAGTGTTGAAGGCTTTGGAGAGGTCCAGGAACAGGCAAGATACAAGTTTATTGTTTTCACGAGCAAGAGATGTAATATTTATGAAGGATATTAGTGCTGTTGTATTACTGTGTTTGGGATGAAAGCCGTGTTGTGTGTGTGTGTGTAAGTAAGTTGTGAATACATTTTTCTAAAATTTTAGAGAGGGGAGATAGTATGGCAATTGGTCTAAAGTTAGATATGTCTGAGGAGTTTCCTTCTTTGTGTATGGGTAATGTATAGAAATATTTCCATATGGAGGGGACATAGGATTCAGTAATAGAGCAGTTGACTAAGATAGATACTGGGTAGGCTAGGGGTTCTGCTGCAATCTGTAGGAAATAGGAGGGTAGATTATCAACTGAAGGGGAGCAGGGTTTAAGTTTAGAGAGTAAAGATTTTATATAGTTTGTTGGTACAGCTTTGAGGGAGAACAAATCTTGGGGGTTGGGAAGAGAAGAGGAGTTAGAGGGTTTGTTGGTACTGTTACTAATGGGGAGAGAGTTAATTAAGGAGGTTATAGATTCAATAAAATGATGGTTGAAGATGGTAGCTGTTTCATCTGGTGTGTTGTTTGGGCAAGGGTTAGGAGGGGAAGGGTCTCCAGGGTGTAGTATGTGAAAGATATAGTTCCAGAATCTTTTGAGGTCTGATTTGAGGATATGGAGGGGGGGGGGGTAGTATAGAAGTTCATTTTGTTATTGTGGATGAGTTTTTTGACTTGGTTTCTGAATTCTCTATAGGTTTGTAGAAGAGAGGGGGTCCTGGTTTTATTCCATAGTTTCCATAGTCTACCTCTGTTTTTCATAAGGGCACGAGTAGCTTTAGTAAGCCAAGGAGCTATTTTAGATTTAATTCTGCCTGCGGAGAGGGGCAAGGGAGTTAAGGATGTTAATAAAGGTAGTATTAAAAGAATGGACAGCTTCTTGAAGGGAGAGAGTAGTAAGATGTGACCAGTTAATTCTTGAGAGTTGGTCTATAAAGGAGTCAGGGCAGAATGTTGATAGTTTACAGGGTGGTAATATACTTGTGGGGCTTAGTGGAGTGAGGAGTATGTCTAATGACTGTTACAGGGCAGTTGTCACTTAGGGCATTTGGGATGGTCTGGGGGTTATGGTAGTTTTGGGGATGGGAGACCAAAATCCAGTCAAGGAGGGAGCTAGGGAGGTTAGATTTATTGATATGAGTAGGGGTAGTGATTAGTTGCTCAAACCCATGTAAGTTAATAAAGGAAGTTGAGATGGGAGCTTGGAGTGAGAGCCAATCGATATTTATGTCTCCCAGTATGATGGTTTCATTATGGATGGTATGAGAGAGGTGGGATATAATGTTTTCTAGTATGGTAATATTATCTCTGGGAGGGATATAGATTACTACCATGGTAATGGTGGTGAAATTATTGAGTTTAAAGTTAGCCAGTAGAAGTTCAGCAGTGGAGAAGGAAGGAGAAGGATCATCAGGACTCACAAGAGTGAGGTGGTTGGAGTAGAGAATGGCTACTCATCCACCCTTTTTCCTTTGCCTATTGAGTCTAAGGATGTTGTAACCAGGAGGGATAAGATCACTGTCAAGGTTATGAGGTTTCAAGTTTCAGTTAGGGTGACTATGTCTGGTGAGTAGTTAGTTAACCAGGCATGGAATTCATGAACCTTGTTGACAATACTCCTGAGATTCATGGAGCAGAAAGATACCTGTTTTCTTGTGAGGAAGAGATAGGTAGGATTTGATGGGTGTGAATTACTGATCTGGGTAGAGAAATAGGGGCCAGGGTTGGGATGAATGTCCCCTGACAGGAGCAGAGGTTTAAAGTGAAGTAATTGTTTGAGTAGAGGGGGCTTTATTTTTGCTTTTGAGGAGGTTGTTAGGAATGGAGACAACTTTATTTTAGGAAGTGGAGTGGTAAGGGGAAAGATGTATGGACAGATAGAAAGATGTTGTTGGGGTTTTGTATTAGAGTTTATTGTGAACTAGCCATCCATTGACTGGGTAAAGTACTTGTGCTGTAACTCACTTTCACAAAGGTTCCTCGACTTTGTTAACTCCAAGGCAATGGACCTGCAGGTTGACACCCCCACATGGGATGCCAACATCCTGGATCTGGTGCTTACCAATCTGGGGGTCCAGTACAGCACCAACACTGTGAGGTCTCCCCTACTGATATCTGACCACAAATCAGTATAATTCAAAGTAACTGTCACACCACCCCACCGAGCAGCAAGGAAACTAAAACACTTCTCCAAAGCACATTATTACTTAGGATGGGATGGTTTACACAACTGTACTGCACCTCCCCCTCAAATGGAACAGGCAACCATGGCGAGTTCTACACCAGTGTTTTATACAAACCACTGTTTAACTGCATTGACTCAGCCATACCTGATAGCAATAAAACAAGCTCCACAAGGATGAGCAAACCTGCCTGGTGGACAACCACCACTAACAAGCTTTACAATAAGAGGAAGACATTGTTGTCTAAGAGTAAGTAGGAGGGAGTTCTAAACTGGGAACACCCCCCTCCTCAGCTTAAACAATACAATAAGACATCTTGTGAGGTCCTCAAAGGCAAACTATGAACCCAAATTGTATTCTTCAACTAAGGACAACCATAAGGCATTCATTAGTTACATCTGTTGCCTAAAAGGACAGATCCATTTTTTGTGCTGAACTGGTAGTTAATAATACCACATATACTGAGCCTGTGGAAATAACTAACCTATTAGCTGACAGGTTCTGTGAAAACTTCACTCCCCTGACCCTGCTACATGTAATGCATGACATCCCTACCCCCCCCCCCCCCCCCATCCCCTACCTTGTAGCTGTAAAGAGCAAGTCATAACACCCTCTCTAAGGCCAAAAACACAGCATCTATGGAACCTGATAACATCCTAGGCTACATCCTACATGGGCTCCAGCAAGCATTAGCAGCAACATGGGATACTCTTTTCAACCATAGTCTGAGCACAGGTTTCGTACCAGATGAATGGAAAATGGCCACCATTATTCACCTACACAAAGGTGATGCTTCCACTGACACAAGGAACTATATACCTATTAGACTGACCAGTCTTATCTGCAAGGCCATGGAGTAAATCATCATGGACCTTATCAACAAAGATATAGGCAATCTCCAAACACTTGCCCCTACTCATTTTGATTTTTTCAAAGGGAGATAATGCTTGTGAAAGATTGCAGACTTCTTCAAGACAGTCGCCAAGGCCCTGGATGAAGAGAAATCTGTGTGAACAGCCTACTTAGACTTATCCAAGGAGTTTGACACTATCTCCCACTCAGGCATCATTGACAAACGACACTCAGCTGGGTATCAACCCTTATATCATTAGATGGGTAACTGACTGGCTCACTGATAGAACTCATATAGTCAAAACAGGGGAATCCACCTGCAACAGCACACCTGTAACCAGTGGTGTTCCCCATGGATCTGTCCTGGCACCTCTACTGTTTGGAACCTTGTTCTCCAAAGTACAAGCTAAAACTAAAGGATCTTTGGCTGACTACATTTTCTGATGCCTGCAAACTGGGAGTAGTCACAGAATTTCCAAACGATGTCAACATCCTACAAGAGGGTCTTACACACACAAATGACTGATGGCCAAAGTCATGGCCTTAACCACAATGCCAAAATAATATTATCATCCCTCTCAGTGCATGCGATGTTCCTGCTAACTACCACATCAATAACAAAACACTAAGTATGCACTCACTGGTATGAGGCCTGGGCACACAGGCTGACAGTAACCTTACCTTTGATCAGCATGTCTCCACAGTGGTAAGCAGAGCATTCTATATTGCTCATTTCATAAGTAAGGCCATTGCACCCAGAAAATGAAATGATTTATAACCTCTCTGCACTCTCCCCTCATCAGGCCAATAATGGAATACAACACCCATTTTGATATGCATCTTTAGAAGCACCTGCAGCAATTGAAGAGACCACAGAGGTTCCTCACAAGCATAAATCAAGGTATTTAGCATCTGTCCTATGTGGGTTGTCTAAGATCACTCTCGCTTCAGTCTTTTTCAAACAAACTGCTGATAGGCAATCTATGCCTTGCATATAAGTCAATCTTTGACCATGCTTTATTTAAAATGCTGCATATCTGCAAATCAAATGGTACATGGATTACTCACTCTAAAAAACTTAAGCTGGTATGTGACAGTATTAGAGAATGCTGGAGGGTCAGATTTGCCTCCCAAAGGTTACCACACATTTGGAATGGACTCCCACTTCATGTCAAACAGAGCACCTCCTTGACTCTCTTCAAATGCATTGTGGATGATTGGATGTGTAACTGTAATTTCACACTCGGTGTTCTACCTGTGTTCTTCTTAGACTGGGGTAGTTGTTGATGACTGTGGAGATATGGGTAGAACTTGGCTAGGCTTGTAAGGGCCCTAGGGCCATTAGCCTAGTACTTTCCTATGATATGACTCAGTCATAGTCCATGTGGGAGTACATGACCTGTGACATACCTCCTTAGACTATACTTACAGATATTTATTTGAGCTCTTGGAAGATGTCTGTGTTGTCACTGACACATGACTTAAAGGCACAAAGAGCACATCAACAGTGCAAAGTTGATATGCCTTCCACACATTTAGATCAGCTAATTCACAGGCAGGGGCTAAATGTAGATCTGTCTCTATGTGCATCAAAACTGAAGATACTTTAGGGCTGGTCAAACAGGACAATGCACTTGAGCTGCTCCATGTTCAGTTCACAATAGGCAAATTCTAATTCTACTTCCATGCAAGCTATAGGCCCCCTCTATAACCCAGGACACCCATACTATGTATGTGAACCTATTAGAAACACTAACCATCCAACCCAAGACCATATTCATGGGTGACTTCCATTATCCCTCTCTTACCTGGGAATCCTGTACAATAACAAACATACTGGCATAGAGATTCCTGGCTTTTGAAAACACAGACTCTCTGGACCAAACAGCCAATACACCAAACAGGGGTGCAACCATACTGGATCTGGTCCTCACCAATATTGGTGAGTCTTACACAACCCTGTACTGTAATGTCTTCCCTGGTAAGGTCCAAACACTAATTGGACTCCTTTGAAGTAAAAATGAGACATGGACCCCCAGTTAGACACGGAATATTCTGGAAGTACTGTAAGGCTAACCTCTAGCTAATAGGTGATAAACTGGCCAAATCTCAAGCCCCTATAAACACTGAGAACACTGTGGCCTATGCAGCATTGTTCACAGAAATCCTGTAAAAGCATGTTAATAGCTGCATAAAGGCAGCTGTACCCATCAGGGAAAAGTGCAGAATTAAATGAAAATCAGACCACATTGGTAGAATCACAAAATCAATAGGCTGTATAACAGAAGGACGAAACTCATGGCAAAATGTAGGAGGTGCATCATTCAGCAGGATAAAGGCACTCTCATCAAAGTGAACAAAACAGAGGACAAATTAAGTCTACCAAAGCCAGATTTGAGGTAAGTTCGGCTCCCAGGTCAAGGTCAACCACAAAGCATGCTTTAGCTATGTCTGCAATGTCAAAGGCAAGACACAACTGTGTGCACATCTCATTGTAAATGGAACCACCTGTAATGAGGCAGAAGAAAGAACAAACCTCCTGGCTGATAAATTGAGTCCCAACTTCTACCCCCCCAATCTTCTCTCAAGAAATAATAATATAAGTACCCCTACTATCACAAGGAAACAGGTCCTTAATGCTCTCTAAGAACAAGTACAATGCATCAATGGACCCAGACATTTTCCCAGCACGCCCTCTAAATAGCATGAAACATTACCTTTCATGGCCTCTGAAATTAATATTTCACTGTAGCCACCAAACAGGCTTTGTGCCTCATGCATGGAGAACAGCATCAGTTATCCCCCTGCACAAAGGCGGGCAATCTACAGACCCTGGAGAGTACAGACCCAGAAGTCTCACTAGTCTGGTATGTGAAGCCATGAAAAGAATTGTCTTGGAAATGATCAATAGAGATGTAGTACACCTCCAGACACTGGACCAAACCCAGTTTGGTTTCATTAAGTACAGATCATGCCTACCAAACCTGGTGGACCTATTTGAGAAGGTAATCAAAGCAATAGATGAGGGAAAAATGGTTCACACTGCCTACCATGGCCTGATAAGGCATGTGGCACTATACCTCCATCAGACATTGTTGACAAACTCAAGAAGTTAGGTACAAACTAGTATGTCAGCTGGTGGATAGCCAAGTGGCTCACAGACAAGACCCGGGAAGTTAGCATAGGCTACTCCACCTCTACAAACAGACCAGTCACAAGTGGAATCCCTCAAAAATCATTCCTCGGAGTACTCCGTTTAGGCATGTACTTGTCTGAAGTCAATGCCACTGTCAATGGCCTCTGGTTGACTAAATTTTCAGATGATTGCAAATTAGGAGCTGTCATTGAATCCCACACTAACACAAATGTTCTGCAGGAGGGGCTGACACAGATATACAACTGGTGTCAGAGTCATGCAGTAACACTAATTGCCAAGAAATGCACAATACTATGCTTTGGTAAATTATCCACCCCTGGTAACTATCATATTGACAGCACACCTCTTACAGTTGACCCAACAGTCAGGGACTTAGGAACACACATAGATAGTGATCTAGCCTTTGACTGTCACGTGTGTACAGTATTGGGGAAATCATGCTATGTTGCGCAACTTATTAACAAAGGTATGGCATGTAAGTCCAAGGATGCCATTGTTCCAGTGTATTCTGCATTCATCAGAACTATCATTGAGTGCAATGCTACCTTTGGTATGTACCTAGCCAGGCATATCCAACAATTGGAACATCCACACAGGTTTCCCATTAAACCAATACAGGGCATACATAAAATGTCCTATGCAGACTGCGTCAAGGTCCTCTCCCTGTATTTTGTGTCATACAGCCTTTGGAGGGGAGATGTATGCTTGCTATACAGGGTGTTGTCAGACCTTACCGTGGAACACCTGCATATCCACAAAACAACTAGCACCAGAATTACTCATTTTACAAACCTACACCTTGCCTGTGGTATAAATAGGACATGCTGCACAGACAGGTATATATCTCAGAGACTACACCCTATATGAAACAGGCTCCACAACCATGTGAAGCAGAGTTCCACCCTAATGCAAATCAAGTGCAAGTTACACAATTGTATGGAGAACAGGACAACCATCCCTGTTTTGGGACCTATGTCTATAATGGACACAGGCAAACTGCTAGATATTTCATCTTCCAGGCCCCTGCTTGTAAGTGTTTAATCTTCCAAAACCCTGCTTACACTTATCAAGGGTATCAGACCTTGTCAGAGATTTGGGATGCATGGCTGGGCTTAAAAAAGCCCTTTGTATTTGTTAGACTAGTAAACACCTATGGACCCATGAACCTGTACTGTATTACCTTTCTGATGACATTTCTCTCCTATGCTGACATTCAATCCTGTGCTCTGACGTCGATGGGTTGATTGTAGATGTGTACCCATCAGTGTCTCCAACACAATCCTGAAAGCGAAATGTAAACATTACCATGAGACACATTTAATTGTCTGACTACACAGCCCTTACAACAGCATCCATTGTAATGTATACAAATAATTCTATACATATTCTAAATGGCAAAGTACAACATGTGTAAATGACCAATACAAGTAGCATGTCTACAGCAACAATGGAAAAAAATAATTCATATTAATGTAGATAGTCACCCTGTGCATCAGGCACATAGCTCTATTTCCCTGCATCCATGAGAAATATGATAGGGCTGTGGCACAGTTATCATCTCTTGCAGAGGGTGTTATGTGGGAGTGCAGGAGGCCTAGGCTGACCCAATAGGTTGGCAAGCATGTGTGTGAGTCAGAAAGGGAAGTAGGCCAGATGAACCATGGAAATGTTGAGTGTATGTCTGTAGATGTCCGCAATGTGGCAGTGGTGAGTGAGTGTCTGCGTGAACACAGCCAAGCTTAGTTCTAGCCCAATGTGTCTGAATGTTGGACAGCTGTGAGCCATGCATGGTAGAGCTGACAGTTCATCGTCTCCACCCCCAAACATGAGAACTGGCTCTGCCAGGAGTTGCACTGGAACTTCCAGTCCCAAGGTCAGATGCTGTGCTACTGCCTGAGGGTGACTGATGTCTGCTGGGAAAGTGTCCTCCATGGGACCACCCAGGCCCATGAGACCATGGCCTGCTACATGTCATTGTTGACAGAACACTCCCCTCTGGAGTTCTGTATGTACTGCCACTACAAGAGCATGATTGTGCATGGCTACGTTGACTCTCAGCAGATGTAGTTGCTGACTTACACCCATAAGGCTGATGCTCAACTCCAATGAGACATTCCATCCCAGGCAATGTGCATTCCAAGACAATGTGCGATCTCTCTCAGACCTACCTCTTTCCACTGTGTCCGCCAACCATTCCAGAGTATCAGCAACACAGTGGAGCCAGTCATGGATGTCAGACTGTGCTGCATCCATAACCCTGAGCATTCATCGGGAGTTATTTTCTAAATGTGCCTGTGCCTCCATGATGGCCCTAAACATAAGCCAAGTGACATGTGATGAGACACCTGTGACAGGTGGTGGAGGGACAGCTGGCCTCCTATGAGCACCCCTATTAATTTGCCTGTGTGGAACCTCACCAGCTTTTTGGCTATGGCCAGTGTTGACAGTCACTGAAGCTACAGTAGCCACACTTCCCTGTTCAATGCCCCCACTCTCTGACTGTCCAATATCTGTGGCCTCAGGGGACTGGGTATGTGTAGGCATACTGGCTGTGTATGGTGATAATGAGGGTGGATGAGGGATGTCAACCTCTGTGTCTTATTCAGCATCTGCAACCCCCAGTTGTGCCTCAATTTGCCCACCATCATCATCAGAGTCTGGAGAGACACTGACATGAGGTTGTGAAGGGGACCAAGACCAACCTCCCTAGTCACCTGAGATGAAAAGGAGAGAGAAATACATTAATGCCTTCACATCTAGGTACAAATATGACTCAGTCATTGTCCATGTTCGTGTGAATGACTTGAGACATACATCCCTGGATTATATGATGAGAGACATGATTGAGCTCTCAGATTATGTGTTCCAAGCAGGTATGACCCTAGCCCTAAGCAGCATCCTACCTTCACTAAAAATGATACCACAATACCAACAAAAAATGTTTGACTTCAAAATTGGCTTAGTTTCTGGTGTCTTTTTAAGGGGATCCAGTATCTGTTTGCCTGTGATGACATGGTTGACAGGTCACAATGCTTTGCCAGAGATGGCCTCCACCTGTCACCCCTAGGGTTCCATATTTTGGCCAAAGCTCTTGCCTCCACCATTGTGCCTTTTTTAGACTATGTCCAAAGACAAATCTTCCAACATAAAAGATCTGTCAAAAAGCAAATTGAAGGTCATGCTGCTCAATGCTAGGAGCCTTAATCTGAAAATGCACTCACTGGAGGCTCTCCTCACACTGGAAGATGCTGATGTCTGTGCAATCACAGAAACTTGGTTCAGGGCTGCAGAGAGCACCCCTGCCTTACCAGGTTATATCTCATTCCACACTTTCTGACCCCAAAATGAGGTTGGAAAGATTAAGGGTCGTGGAGTCTCTATCTTCATTAAGGACAGGCACACCTCCAGGCTGGTTTACCAACATGACGCACTGAAATTACTCCATGCGCAACTGACAGTTGGCAAGACTCCCACCCAAGTTATAGACGGCTATAGCCCCCCCTCCATGTCTCAGGACACCCACACCTCCTACCTGGACCTACTTGACTCCATCAAGGTACCCCCTAACACCCTGATCCTTGGTGACTTCAACTACCCCACCATAGACTGGGTGAACTATTCCTACACTAATGCACTCACCCAATGATTCCTTGACTTCATCAATTCTAACGCACTAGATCAGCTGGTCTTATCCCCCACAAGGAGAGATAACATACTGGACTTGGTTCTCACCAACATGGGCAACTGCTGCACCACTCCTATAGTATGTTCTTCCCCGGTGAGATCAGCTCATCGGTCTGTCTCATTCGAAGTTTCTAACCCACCCAACCCCTCCCCACCCAAAACCAGGCTAACAAACCTCTCAAAAGCTGACTACAACCTCCTAAGGGAGGGTATCAGCAGCTTCACCCCCCCCAAGATGATGCAGACAACTATGCTGAACAGTACGCCAGTGCAGTATACAAGCACCTGTACAACTGCATGGACTCAGCCATACCCAACAGAACTAAAATCTGATCCTCAAAGAAACACAAACCTGTCTGGTGGACATCCTCTATCAGGCTTTACAAGAAAAGGAAGAAACTGTTGTCCAAGGGTTAAAAGAAACAAATTCCAAATCAGAAAAACTCCCTGCTCTTTCTCAACAAACAAATTAGATCACTAGTGAAAACCTCCAAAGCCAATTATGAGTTGAAACTTGCCTCCAAAACAAAGGGAAACCGCAAGCCCTTCTTCATTTACATTAGGAACCTCCATGGCAAAGCCCAAGTTTGTTCCAAACTCGTACTTAATGATACCACTTACACTGATCCTGCTGACTTAGCCAACCTGCTGGATGATAGGTTCAGTGGAAACTTCACCCCTTTATTGCCTCCCAAAGCCCCAGTCGAAATTCCCAATATTTGTCCCACACCTCACATCTCTGTAGATCAAGTGTTAAAGGCCCTATCCAAGGCAAAGAACACAGCTTCCATGTGACCTGATAGTATCCCAGGCTGTATTCTGCTCTATTTCCAGCAAGAACTAGCTTTACCATTGAACACCCTATTCAACCACAGCCTAATTACAGGCTTCATTCCAGCAGAGTGGAGAACTGCCATCATCATCCCTTTGCACAAAGGTGGTGCCAATACTGACCTTGGAATCTATCACCCCGTCAGCTTGATAAGTCTAATCTGTAAATTCATGGAGCGTATTATTATTGATCTTATAAATAAGGACAGAGGCAATCTCCAAGCACTCGACCCCACCCAGTTTTACTTTTTCAGGGGCAGAGCTTGCCTACTGAACCTAGTTGACTTTTTTGAGATTGTCACTAAGGCCCTGTATGAGGGAAAGTCAGTACATACAGCTTACCTTGACCTGGCTAAGGCGTTTGACACAATCCCCCACTCAGGCATCATCAAAATGCAAACACAACATGGTGTTAATCCCTATCTAATCAGATGGGTGGCCAACTGGCTGACAGATAGAACCCACAAGGTCAAAATAGGTGCTGTCACCTCCAACAGCAGATCTGTCACTAGTGGTGTTCCCCATGATCTGTCCTGGGACCCCTACTGTTTGGCATCTACTTCTCAGAGGTCCAGGCAAAGACAAAGGGCCTGTGGCTGACCAGGTTTGTGGATGACTGTAAGTTGTGTGCTGTCATTGATGCCCCAGTTGATGTTAACATACTGCAAGAGGGTCTCACAACTACAAATAACTGATGCCAAAGTCATGACCTTAAGTTAAACACAAAAAAATGCATTATTGTACCATTTGGCAAAAACATGGCCCCTATTGATTACCACATCAATGGCAAGCCCCTAAGCACACAACCTGTGGCGAGAGACCTGGGTACTCAGGTTGACAACAATCTCACATTCGACCATCATGTGGTGGCTGTGGTCAGAAAAGCCTTGTACTTGGTTCATCTTATAAGTAAAGGGATTGCATCCAGAAAAAAGGAGGTTATTACCTCTCTATATTCTTCGCTTATTGGTTCTATGATTGAGTATAATGCCCTGTTTGGTATGTACCTCTCCAAACACTTGCACCAACTGCAAAGGCCACAGAAGTACCTCACAAAGAGAATCCATGGCCTCAACACCTATCCTATGTGGACAGGCTTAAATCACTATCACTCTACTCTGTATCATACAGATTGCTCAGAGGTGATATGTGTCTCACCTACAAGGCAATATCAGACTCTGCCCTACTAGAGATGCTCCATATCTGTATGTCTAACTCCTCGCACATTACCCGCTCGATAGACCTAAATCTAATATGCAACGTCAACAAAACCTTCCCATACATGTCAAACAGAATACCTCACTTCCCCTCTTCAAATGCAATCTTGATGAATGGATGGGAAAACATAAAGTTGTCCCAGGGGTTCCACCTTTGTCCCTCATTGACAGGGGTGACAGATGCTGACTGAGGTTTCTTTTTTGGGAATAAACTCTTGGCTAGGCTTGTAAGGGCCCCAGGGCCATTAGCCTAATAACCTCCTATGATCCTTTGATCTATGCTCTGCAGTACTATGGTGCAATGTGTGATAAGCTGTATACACAGCTGTCCTTACTACGGACTTGTATATCTCTCAACCTCATATAGTAGGACATGAGGACATTATTTTCTAATCCTAATCTGTAGTTATTTGGATAAAATTTTTCATTAAACAAGAATCTCATGAGTAAAACATAAATTGTGTGCACTTTTGACATTCTGCAAAATTCTGCACAGTTGACAGTTAGACATCTGTAATGTCCTGACAATACTGCCAATTTAATCACTATGGTCATACCTACATGGCAGAGGTATGACTCTATACCATGGACATTCAGAAAATATCTGTCCATTTGGCAGTCATGCAGACAGTACATCATTCCAGCCCACAGGCCTGGGATGACACTTTAGCAAATACTTTTAACTGTATCTACATCTCTGACAAAACAGTTTTGTGTTTACCAGCAGCAGGAGCATGGCCTCTTCCAATTCCTGATGGTCCTGAAAAAAATGAGGGAGAGGTAATGGCAACAGCACCACATGTTACAGTATAACAGGGGTAATATGTCCAAATATCTTGCATTTACAGTAGCTGTTATGTTAACAGGTATGTGAGTCACAATCTTTACATGAGTTTAAAACTGCAGCTATCCTCTTTCCCACCACAATAAAACACCTGACACCCACTTAAAACTATACACACCTTGACACGCTGAATGCAACAGCATTCAAATGCAGATCTAACAAAGAATACCTGGACGCTCCTCTTGAGAAGACTGGGTGGCACCCACATCTACAACATATTGGCTGATGGATGCCTGGGAGCTGTCCTGTGTTGCAAGATTTGCCAGCAATTCTTCAATGGCTGAGTGAGGTTGTTCTGCCTCAGGCCCACCACCAGTGACATGACGATCCCTGGCCATGTCAACTGCATGTTTGCGTGCAGTGTGTATCATATCCATGGCATGGTGTCACACCTGCTCATATATTCAGTTCTGGTGACCACATCATTAATGTTCCCACAAGTCTGCACAATCTTGCCTATTTGCCCTCCCTCTGGACAGCAGGACTTGGTAGTGTTGGCACAAAGCCTCAATGATGAGGTCATTTCCTGCCTCAGTAAATTGTGCTCTGCATTGTGTATGCATGATATCTCCTGCAGTACAAATAAATGAGAACACGTCAGGATCACATATGTGGTAGTACAGTATGTACAGATAAAGCAGTAAAGGGAGGCTATCAGTATTCACTGCTTGATTACACAGCTCATATTCAACAGTGTGCCAAACATACAAAGGGTGTGGACACAATTAGGCTAGTTGCAATAGTGACCTACTCCTGTTTCTGCCATGACATATACTCACTTATGATCAAACACCCAACACAGGAGTCTATTGTAGTGTGCCCCATAGCAGGACCCCACCATATAATATCTAAAAACAACAGTACCAACCAAATAGCAGTATACTATTACAACTACTATCAAAGCAAGTATACAGGAGACCTATGTAACTCGTTAACACACAGCATTATACCCTTACGGTACTCTACATCCTCTGTATGTCTAACAGAGCTGGATATCAATGGCACATCATCAGTACAGTTCATAGAAAGGCTTACTAATGTAATCTCTATTCCCCCTAAGTATATTCAAACATATGCATCATGTTGGAAACAAAACAGTTACATACCTGATGGACTACAAAGCTCCTCTGTTGAAAGATACAGCTATATGAGTACTGTGTCAATGAGTTAACCATACAAACTAACTGTTATACACAATGGTTCCCATAGCTAGAAGTTTGCCTTTTTAAGATGGTTCTCATTAGCAGGTGATTGCCTCTGAACCAATCTGTGGTTCAGAAATGGTACATGCAGCCTGCACAGCTGATTAGCAGTATAATCAGCCAATCCCATGCAACTACTCAACAAGATAAAAGGCCTCGATATAGTTTCCATCCCCTTTTTCATATTTTGGGGTGGAAATTACTGGGGTAAAGATACTACATCAGCACAGAGAGAATGTTTATAGCAGCTACTTTTTACATACAGTTGTGTATTCTACAGGCTGAAACTGCTGCTGCAGGCAATATGCATAGTCAGAGAGGCTGCAGAATGTGGAGGACACTAACAGTTAAAAGTAACTGTGGGACCTGTGGCAGCCTTGGTGTACAACCAGAGTCTGATTGAGGGAACCCATCACACTGGAAATTAAGGTTATGTGTTTAAGGTAAGTATGTTAGCCAAAGGTATCATTAACAGAGTAAAAGGCAACATGCCTGGTGTGTCCTAGAACAATGTAGGTGGCACAGTAACCATTATGTCAACTAGTTTGATAACTGCCAAGTAATGTGTTATGTCATGGTAGTCATCTGGAACATGTGTGCTGGCAACCCTTGCTTCCATCACAACCTCCATATATGTATGTTACTTGTGCAGCTATGGTTGTCTGTAATATCTCTAGCAAATCATTGGGGGCTGCAGCCTGATATTACTGGGCCTCATTTGAATTACATACTTCAAAATCCTCTGGGAATTCATACTAATGCATGACCTGACATTCTATGCACTTTCTAGTGTTGTAATAATAATAGTTTAAATATGGTCCTATCCACAGGCCTTTGACTTCCATTATTTAGAAGCAGACATTCCATCTTTATGGCTTTGGGTGAATAAATAGGTGATGAGACAGTCATACATATCAGAATGTATAATGATGTACATATACATGTATTTTAAATGCTAGACACAGCTGTATTTGTACCCAGGACCATGTGGACCAAAAATTACTGATTTGAAAGCATTTAACAGATTGAGCTACTGAATCACTGCTATAGCACCTACAGTTTTCATGTTGTAGATATAATTGCACACTTACCTGCTGTTACACACCTTGCTTACATCTATTATTATGTGTATGGCTTCATAGTGATGTATTTCCCTACCAGAGTCCCAATTAAACTACTATTTTGCCATTAATCTTTTACCAGGTGTATTTTTACATGTTGTAGACATAACTGAACACTTACCTTCTGTTGCAGACTTTACTTACATATATTATTATTATGTGTATGGCTTTATAGTGATGCATTTATCTACCAGAGTCCCAGTTAAACTCCTATTTTTCCATTAATCATTTTGGAGATTTGCACAATGTGGCGTGATATGCAGCATCACTTAAACACCCCTAATGACGAGAAAATGACAATTACTATGTTCTGCTTAAAACATCTGTGCTAATTAACTGGCTGTGTGGCTTGGTGGGTTGATGCACTGCTCTTCAGGTGCAATGATACTGGGGTTGAAATAGGGTGCAGGTGTACTCTTTGAACGTGATTATTATGCTTTCAAATACATATATAATATACCGCCATTTAGCATCTCGCATAAATTCTTTAAAGAAAAGAAAACTGGGGAGATAGGACAGTGGTGAAAAGGGGTGCAAGCAGGGGGAAAACATAATGAAAGGTAAGTAGGTATGTGCAGGAAGTTTAGGAAAGAATCACAGCTATCAGTTTCATCAACAGCAACAACTGTGCACTTTAACAGTTTTTTATCTGAGCTTGGACTGTCACCCCCAGAGAGAGAAGTGATGACAACATAAGTGCATTTTGAAGCCAATTGGACCAACTTAAGTGTGTCCAGTGGACAAGTGTACAAAATGTAGAGCTATGTATGGGACGATATATTTTATTTTAAGAAGAGAGTGGAATGTTGGTGAAAGGACATAGGCATGTGTGGGGAAGGTAAGCTGGGAAGGTGAAGAAGCTTTTGCAGACAGACAAGGCAGACAACTCCAACTATTCTCTGTCTCATATCGCCTACTTAGAGGTGAGCTCTGCTTGACTTAAAGCCATGTCTGACCCAGCTCTGTTAGAAATGCTACATCCAAAGAAATCCCAATCCTTCCACACCACATGCTCCAGAGACCTCAACCTCATTACCACAATTAACAGAACACATTGGAGGGACAGGTTCATAACTCAGAGACTGCCCATACTATGGAATAGACTTCCCATACATGTCAAGCAGAATACCTCGCTGATCCTCTTCAAGAGAAATCTTGATGAGTTAATGTGGGAATAGAAAATTCACCCCGGGGATAACTCCAGTAGCTCTACTTGACAGAGGCACTGGGAACTAAGGTCAGGTGTCACAATGCCAGGGTAATCCTATGGACTAGGCTTATAAATGCCCCAGGGCCATTAGCCTAGTGCACACCTATGAACCTACGAACCTATGAACAAGACAGCAGACAGAGTTGGTGTGGGACACAAGAGGGGGTGAACACCTTGGTTGGGGGGGGGTTGTGGAATCCCAGTCCCATGGATGTCAGACACGGTAGCAGTGTGACTCAAGTTCTCACCAATGGGATTGTCAGGACTGCACCTTCACTGCTCCTGTAGAGGCAGTGGTCGATGCTAGTGCCTTGGGTGAGACTGCCCTACCAGGATGGACAGCATGCTCTCCATCCAGTGTAGGTGTGCAACAATAGTTTGGTGCACAAGCCTATCCACCATGCCTGGCAGTTGGTCTTAGGTGACGAAAGCACCACCTCTACCTCGACTCCCAGAGGAGGGACCACCCCCAGCCTGTGGGGGGCAACTACCAGAAGGAGCAGGTAGTGCAGAGGCAGCAGAGTGGGTGCCACCAGGCTGCAACCCAGATATGCTGGGCCCTGGTGTTTCAGCCGGGAAGCCAAGGTAGGTGTATCACCGGGAACTGGCCTACCTTGTAGCACTGTGCTACATGAAATATAAACATAAAGGAAATGAAACATAAACATAAAGGAAAAGTAAACATAACACAAACAAATGTAATTAATAACATAACAGAAAACAATAATGGGTAATGGAAACAAAGTGAAAATAATATAATGAGGAACACAACAATAAATAATGTAAATGAAAGTTTTTTAACAGCAAAGCAATATTAAATTATAAATAAGGCCAACATAAGAGGTAATAACAAATAATATGATAATATCAAATGGTAATAATAAATATATTTAAGAAGTAAAAGAGGAGAAGGGGAGGGGTGGGAGAATAAAGAAGAACATTAGTAACTTCACAGATAATATAACTACACAGACTACAACTACATACTTCTAAATATGTTAGGTGCCACTTGTGAAAACACTTGAAAAAACATAAAGGCCCCTGAGTGGATCACACCATAAGCTCCATACCTCTCAAAGAACTGTACCAGTCACTTGTAATACCAAAAGTCGTTTTATTTCCAAAAAACAGTTAAGCGCTTTCGTCTCAGTTATACAATGGAGACTTCTTCAGAACTAAAAAGTATTCACTGATCAAGCAATTTATAGCGTGACGAACAATAATTAACTATCACCATGTTTTCTCTCTTTTAAAGACATAGTAGCATACAAGAACATCTAACAGTATGACTACATATAACATGCCGTACAACTTGAATAATAATACTTTAACTATTCAGTAGCCCTTACTCTTATGGAAATATATAAAAATATGTATAAAATGTTGCAAGATAAAGTATAATATATGTAATGTTAAAATATGTGAAACTTGTTATAGTTCAAGAGCTCTCCTTTTAAGAACTGGGGTCAGGGAGAGATACTCATTTATACCTGGTGATGTGTTGGACTGCAGCTTTATAATCCAATACAGTTCCCTTAGCTCAAGAGACAATTCCCACCAACCACCCCTAAGATGTGCTGGTACTTGTTCCAAAATAGCAAACTTAAAACATGTAAATCCATGACACTGAAGTTAGTGTTTATACAGGGAATTATTGGTGTTCTCCTTTAAAATTGCATAAAGGTGTTCATAAATCCTAGTTTTGAACTTCCTTTCTATTTTCCCTATAGAGTAACTTCCACAGAGAAATATATACCATACATTTGGTGCTACAATTACCCTCGGCAAAGTTTACTTTATAACCAACTTCCCTTAAAGCAATGTTATTAAATTCCAGAATATAATGACATTGCCAACAGGCACCACATTTAGTCGTATCTTTATCAGGAAGGGGTGTTAAATAAATAGGTTGTTCAAAAAGTCTGCTCTGCTGCACCGAGGTTAGGAAAATTAGTTAAGGAAATTGGACAGTATTTAAAGGTAACCCCAGTATATTGAATATTTCGGGGTATGAACCAAAGTTTGTTTATAAAACTGGGAGGAATTTGAAGCTACTTTTTGAACAACCTATTTATTTAACACCCCTTCCTGATAAAGGTACGACAAAATGTGGTGCCTGTAGGAAATGTCATTATATTCTAGAACTTAATAAGATTGTTTTAAGGGAAGTTGGTTATAAAGTAAACTTTGCCGAGGGTAATTGTAGCACCAAATGTGTGGTATATATTTCTCTGTGGAAGTTACTATATAGGGAAAACAGAAAGGAAGTTCAAAATTAAGATTTATGAACACCTTTATGCAATTTTAAAGGAGAACACCAATAATTCCCTCTATAAACACTAACTTCAGTGTCATGGATTTACATGTTTTAAGTTTGCTATTTTGGAACAAGTACCAACACATCCTAGGGGTGGTTGGTGGGAACTGTCTCTTGAGCTAAGGGAACTGCATTGAATTATAAAGCTGCAGACCAACATACCACCAGGTATAAATGAGTATCTCTCCCTGACCCCAGTTCTTAAAAGGAGAGCTCTTGAACTATAACAAGTTTCACATATTTTAAAATTTCATATATTATACTTTATCTTATATATTTCCATAAGAGTTAGGGCTACTGAATAGTTAAAGTATTATTATTTAAGTTGTACGGCATGTTATATGTAGTTATACTGTTAGATGTTCTTGTATGTTACTATGTCTTTAAAAGAGAGAAAAAATGTTGGCAGTTAATTATTGTTCGTCACGCTATAAATTGCTTGATCAGTGAATGTTAACTGTTTTTTTGGAAATAAAATGACTTTTGGCTTTACAAGTGACTGGTACAGTTCTTTGAGAGGTATGGAGCTTATGGTGTGATCACTCAGGGGCCTTTTATGTTTTTTCAAGTTATTTATTGGCTTGTTGCCGGGTTTGCTTTAATACTTGTGAGAACACTGACTGCTTATATTGTATATATGATATTCCATGTACATACCTCTCAACCTTTTAGCATGGGACATTATGGGCCAAGCCATGTATAATGGTGGTACAAAGACACAATGACAGGGAACATTTTAGATAGTGTGCTCATACAATAGTAGCAAGGTGTTCTGATAACAGATTTGCCATTAAATTGCATTTCAAGTGATGTCATATATCTGCAAATCAGAGGACCAGACATACGGTACATTCTGCAAAAATCATGACAGTTGAGAGATATGTTTGTGTATACTGATTACAATTGACAGGTGGACATTTCTCAGTTGGCTGGTGTGGGATTAGAACCCACAAGCAGTGACTACAGGAATACTGTATATTTTATTTTAAAAAATAAATGATCAGACCACCATCTCCTTTTAAACTTTTATTGATTCATGTTCTGTCAAGTCTTGTATTTACACACATGCATAGCTGTGTAGGAGTTCCATTACCTTACACATTTACCCTGTTCATTTTTTTTTTTTAAACAAGTTTATTGTTTTAACATATAAGAGAAATATCATAACAATTTTATACAAATAATTAAAAATAGGTATTATTATAATATTCAACAAAACAACTAAAGTATTTACAAAGACATCCACTACAATCAGATCAATTAATTAAACTAAAATACTGTGCTATTGAAATTAGAATTTTTTTAACAAATTTTGTAAATTATCCCATACAATAAAATGTGATGTTTTTCTAGTTGTTCTCATTCTAATTGTGCTTATTTCCATATGACATGTTATATTCATAACATTTTTAAATTCATTGAACGAAGGAGGTGTATCTGAAATCCAATTTCTAGTTATTATTTTCCTAGCCACTGCTAGGATAGACCATAACAAGGGAAGCTTAATCTTTTTAACACATTGAGGTACAGGTGTGTTGAATAATATAAGAGACTTAGAAATAATGAAATTATCTGTAAAAAGAGCCTGCAAAAATTCATTAATTGACTTCCAGTATTCTTTCAACTTCATACAGTCATAAAACATATGAGCCCAGTCAGCATTAATTTCTACATTACATCTCTTACATAGATTATCTTTATTATTAATTTTATTCATCATCAAAGGTGTATAAAAAGATCTATGTAAAATTTCCATGTATAAAGTCTCCAGACAATGGAAGATGTAGTTCTATAAGCAGATTCCAATATATATTGTTTATCTTGTTGAGTTGGTGGGTCCCCATTAATAGAGGTGAAATAATTCCAGTATGAATCTACATTGTAAAAGTTTCTTGTCTGATAATTTTATGTATATATGAAAGTTTACCTTTATCAGAAACTTTATGCTGTAAATTTATTATCAAGTAATCAATCAGTTTTGGAATAGATTCTTTAACTGTTATAGACATTAGATCTATTCTATCAATGAGATGTTGTCTAAAGATCTGAACCTCTAACCAGCAAGTTTCTCTTAGATCAAATTCTTGTTTTAAGAAATCTAGATTTTTAACTTTATTATCAGATATCAGCTGATACCAGTACTTTAGATTATTATCTATAGCTAAATGAGCTCCTTCAGAAGTAGATGACATAAGCATACCCTGAGTATAAATTATAGGGAATACAATAAAATTCCATTCCCTATACTTAGGGTGCATGAATATAAAGTTACGATAACTAATAATAATATTTAATGGGTAACAGACCATATGTTTAGGTGTAATAGGTGAAGTACAAAATTCCTTTAGCAACCACAACATGGAGTTATTTATAATCATATTTTTATGTGTTAAGGAGATTTTCATGAAGTGCATACTAATTAGCTCCCAATAATCTTTCCATTTTAGACATATGACCGATCTATTAATAAAGTAATAACTTTTATAATAGAAGAGATAATATATAAATTAAAGTCTGGAAAAGAAATACCCCCTTGAGACCAGCTATTAGTATGTTTCTTTAATGCAATCCTAGGTCTATTAGGTGCCCATAAGAAATTTAACATTAGTGTATTCAGTTTCTTGATAGTTATTTTGTAGGTGAAAGTATTATTGATTGTATTAAGTATAAAATCTTGGGGAATATTATCATTTTAATAATTGTAAGTCTCTCCTCCATAGTAAAAAACATATTATTCCAGGTATTAAAAAGATTTTGTATATTAAGAAAACAGGTATTATAGTTATTATATATAATAGATTTAATATCTTTAGATAGTATTATACCTAAATAAGTTATCTGACCTGAGTTGGGTACATATTTAGTAAAATCACTAATGAGAGTATTTTTCGTGTATATATAGGTAGTATTTTAGTTTTTTCTTCATTGAATATTAAACCAGAAATACTTTTAAAATTCAGCATTTTATCAAATAAAGACTGCATAGAAGAATTAAATCCTGCTGATGTAATTAGAACATCATCTGCAAAAAGTTGAATTTTTGATGTTGTATTTTCTTCTATTTCAAAACCCTCTATGTCAGTACTGTTTCTAATCAAATTAGCCCAAGGCTCCATTACTAAAGTGAATAATAGTGGAGAAAGTGGACATCCTTGCTTTGTACCTTTAAGAATGGGTATTTTTTGTGAAACATATGTTCCTACCTTAATATAAGCCAGAGTTCCTTTGTATAAATGCTCAATTAAATTTACAAATGCATCAGAGAAATTTGTGCACTTCAGTAAGGTAAACAGATAGTCCCAACTTACTGAATCAAATGCTGAACCTATATCAAGACTAATAAGTGTTAAATCTTTCTTTTTCCTATTTGAAAAATCAATTAATGTTAAAGTTCTTCTTATATTATCAAAAGTATTTCTATTTACAATGAAGCCCGTCTGATCTATGTCTATAATGCCGGGGATAATTGTCTTCAATCTATCAGCAAAAATACTCATAAACATTTTATAATCAACATTAAGTAATGAGATGGGTCGATATGAAGAACATCTAGTTGGATCTTTATTAGGTTTTAAAATTGGTGAAATAAATGTATATTGCCAAGATGGGGGGGTTATTAACTCAGTTTGGGCCAGAATAAAAACCTTATGTATTAATGAATATGTAGTTTTAGAAAGGATTTTATATATCTCTGGTATAATACCATCATTACCCGGTGCTTTGTTTGATTTAAGCTTATTTATTTGTGTAATAACTTCTGTATATGAAATACTCTTGTCCAATAGTTTAATCTGTTGTTTATTAAGCTTTTTATTCATGTTTGTGGTTATAAACTCCTTTATTTTATCTTTAGGTTCCATGTTAATGTTGTTATGGTTAATCTTGTGAAAGTGATTTCTAAATTCATCCAGTATTTCTGGTATACTAGAAACATTCTTCTTTTTCTTAGAGAAAAGATTTCTTTGATATGGTTTTGTTTATTCAATCTTTTGTTTTATTTTTAAGTCTATGTAAGTATTTGGGGCTTATTGAATAAGACAAAAACTTGTATTTCTCTAAAGTTATTTTAACTTTATGAGTTAAAATTTCTTTGTATTTCTCATTTAGTTTGTTTATTTCTTCAATAACTTTCTTGTCCATAATATTTTCTTTATTATTATGTTTATAAGAGTCTAGTTTACTTTGAATATCTAACAATTCCTTATCCCAAGATTTCCTTTTGTTATTATACCATCTGATACTTTGTCCATATAGATATGATTTTAAGGCATCCCAAACATAGACAATGGAGACTTCAGGAGTATTATTTATGTCTAGAAAATGTTGTACTTCTGAAAGTATATATTCTTTATAGTCTTTTAGCTGAGTTAAGTATGCTGGTATCCTTTTGATCTGAACATTATGAGTATTTTTATCATGAATTCAAAAACAATTGAGTTATGATCAGATATAGGACATGAAATGATTTTGGAATTAATTAAATCTGTTACCATCTGGTTAGAAATAAAAGACCCTATCTATTTTTGAATAAGTTTTGTATCTGTTAGAAAAAAGGTGTATGGTAATGATTTTTGACTCTATCTGATTATTAATATCATTCAAATGATAAGAATTAGCAAAATCATTTAAATGTTTTGCATTAGATGTAATTCTTCTTTTCTTTATAGTGGTAGTATCACTTTCATGTAGTATACAATTAAAATCACCAGCTAAAATAATATCCCCTATAGAGAATGATATGATCTTATCAATATGATGTTTCACTGTATTAATACCAATTCCAGGTATCCAGTATACATTAATTAAAGTGTAAGTCTTCCCATTAATTTGTATTGTAACCATACAAAACATTCCTTTGTCATCCTGATAAGACTTAATGGTTTTAGGAATGGGCATACTTTTATTCCATAAAATAGCTACTCCTCTTTTTTTCTGAGTGTGCTCTGAACTAACCAATACTGCATACTTATTAGTGACTAGTTTATCAATATCTTTTTTCAAGAGATGGGTTTCTTGCAGGAAGACTAGATTGGCCTTGTGTAGATTAATGTATCTTATTAGGCTTGCCCTTTTACACGGATTATTCAATCCATTAATGTTTAAAGAAATTCCTTTTAAAGATGTCATTTGGCATTTTTAAAACTCAAGAATCTTATGATCGAAATAACAAATAACAAGATAAATAATGTTACATCTCCTCTTTTAGGTGTACCTTTAAATATAGCTGTATTTATTAAATCTCTTATGGGATTTTGTATAGGATTCAATTTTGTTTTGTAGTGA